>NC_091933.1:37945292-38165292 GCF_041260155.1 Ptychodera flava
TCCAACAGAGAGAATTCAAAAGTAATTTCTTATAATAAATGACAAAGCACACACAAGACGTGTTTATGTTAATCACATGTACATTTGAGCATGATTTTTTCCGCAATTTCGGTTTTCATGATTGCATTGATGCTTTTGTTTCCCACATGTCATGATGTGGAATAAATAATGTTATTTGTAGCGATGTCATATAACAGTACATATAACAGTGAAATATAAACCAGTCTTCTTAAACTTCAAACTATTGCCTTGTGATATGTAACACTGATTCCCATTTAAGGGAGGTCATTAAATGAGAGTTTAAGCCTCAAAAACAGTAACCTATGTGCACATCTGACAAAGCATTACAAAAAAAACGATGGGAACTTAAAGGCTTGGGACAAAGCCTTCAAATTTTTAAAGAAATTGAATCAAATTACTTGTATATTGAATTAGAAATCAGAAGTAGACAAAAAAATAATTGCAGATACACTGCACACCATCTTGTAGACATTCAGCAATCTATCCATATTCCGCACAAACTTACTGAGTGTGACATGCTAGCCTTGACCTAGTCTCTAAAGAGTATAATTTGCCAAAAATACCACTGAGGTGCTTAATTGTGAGAGATGAATCAAAACATCTCACATAAAATGTAAAAAAGGAAAATTTGTTACAGGAAGTTGAGCAATTTAAAAACAAGAGTCGATGGCAGGTTAACATGGGGAATACCCTTTCGTAAATCATGTGACCCTGTATTCCTTGGACACCATGTTGATATCCGCATTGTTCAAAGCCAAACAAGTCTTTCCGAGCCTGCGGACATGTGCCATGATGTGGGTCGATATGTTTTATACCTTTCACGCTGGGACGCTATAAATAAGTGGAGGAATAAAAAAGGCACAAGTCTTTGCATTTATGCAAATATACATCAATCGTGGTTTTTTTTTCATAGGTCTGTAGTGCTATCTTGAATTTTGATAAATTTCTTTGTGTGCCGGAATAAAATTTTTCATTTTTCATTTTTTATGAAATTATTCAGACCTGTAGCTTGCTAGCTTACTCTAGTTCGCTTTGGGGAGGACAAGCCATTTTTCTCTGCTTTACGTAACCTAATGTAAGTAGACGATACTTATAATAAAAGAGAACAGTTTCAGTCAAATGTTTTCTGAAGGATATTGTACATGGTTCGGCATGAGTGCATTCCATTTGCGAGGGCAGTAACTACGTGCAAGTGCACACATTTAAATACCCGGCAAGGGGCCAAAGACAAAACTGTTCCAACCTTTGCATTTTCTCTTTTTCCTCGGAATAATGAAGCTTTTCATGAGCTGAACTGGCATCGAGATCTTGTCCACACTACTCTCGAACTGAGAGTCGCTGCCTTCCACCGTTAACTCATAACTCGGTGGACTTTGCATCTCATCGTCGACTTCGCCCCGACATATATTTTTGTCGGCCATGTTGGCCTCTTCCTGGCACGACCCGTCTTCCTGACGGTCGAATTGAGCACCATTTCCTGCTTGTTCTTCATCTTTTCCATCTTCCTTGGCTTCGTTACTATCGAAGTTCAGTATGTCAAACAAGTTCGACATGTTTACATCTTTCTACCGTTTGTTTTGGTTGGGTTTACCATCCTTCCCCACGTGCATTCCCGCCGTTCGTTGCAGGGTTCTTCTGCATTTACCAATCAGATGATACGTGTTATGTAGATTAGCAATACATAGACGATGGATTTGATTGGTTAAATGAGCTTTTCCGGGTCAAAGGTGTGCCCTCTGCAAGACATATTGACATGAAGTCTCGGAGTTGTTTACGTATGGATATGACGTGATCTATTTACAATGCACCGGTATTTTGGTGAGTGGCCGTACATTTTCGCGGTTTAGCGTACACTTATATAGCAGACATTTACATGAATACTAACAAGTATACCTACGACCAAATTTGCGCATCTAGGGATGACACGCGTACGCGAGCAGCAACTCAGAACATGAAGTTACTGGTTTGGCGTACTCTGATGACGCGTTTTATATTATGTGTCAGCCGCCAAATCTACCACTAGACACACTAACAATCATCGAACAATCGTGAAATAATACAAAGATCAATAATTTCATCTTTTGCTAGACAAGTATCCCCGACATGTAAATAATTGTAGGGAGGTAGTCCCCGATTGTGTGCACATCCAGCTAAAACAAAACCAGAGACTGCTTGCACATCTAATACAATGGTCGACTTAGGGACTGGTCAGTTTCTTCGGCCTGGGGGGGGGGGGGGGGGCGGTGGATTATTTTTTGCCGACGTCAAAAAGTGGCTGACCCCCCCTATTCCAAATTTTGAAAACAGGGTGACCCCCCATTCCAAATTTCTAAAACAGGGTGACCCCCCCCCCCCCCCCCCCGGGCGCGACAAGGTAAACAAAAGATGGACATAAATATATATATAATATATATATATATATATATATATATATATATAATATATATATATATATATATATATATTATATTTTACATTTTACATATATTTATTTTTAAATTAAATAGTCATTATGTTTTAGTGAAATTGTTGACATGTCAGTTGTAAGATAGGAATTTCAAAGTGTCAATCTTAAAGTGTAAATACAGTACATTTTGAATGAGCTGTATTTTGAATGAGCTGTGAATGTATTTCACACTTTCTCTGCTTAACCAGATGTCCTGAACTGTTGTACAGAAATGGATGTCAATCATTAATATCAAAGAGGAAAAAGCAGTGAATCAAAAACTTTGATGGGTGTTAAGACTTGCCAACCATCCAATTAAATCTACTGAGGAGCCATAGAGAGCATTTTTAGCCAAATCTGATGTGTACAGTGTCTGAGAGGATCTTTTCTTGTGTAACATTGAAACCATAAAAGCACAGCTAATAATGACAAAAACTGCCTTTTTTAACTGTTATTTTGTTCATAAAAAGCATCTTTCTACAGAAAACCTATGAAACAAAGGAAAATATTGCATCAATGAGAGGAAAGATATCTTGTCATTTTTCTATCTCTAAAATAAGTCACTGTATCAAATATATATTGTGAAATATTTGTGCATGTTGCTTTCTCATACTGAATTCTCACAGAGAGAACAGAAAAGTATCAGGAATTTGTCATCCTTTTCATATGAAATGCAGATTTCATAATGGTACACTTTCACTTAGCAAACATCAAGATATCTCTGAAAGTATGGTGCCCGAAGGGCGCGCCAAAAAATATGAAACATCCTGATATCTCTGATATATATGCCTTGTAAAAGTCATGCACCTGAAGGGCATGCTGAAAGATGTATGATATATTAAAGTAATGAGCTTGAAGAGCACGCTGAAAAATATTGAACATACAGATATCTCTGATGTATGTATGCTTGATATGTTAAAGTTGGGCGTGCTGAAAAATATGACTGATTATTAAAGTTACGCACCCTAAGGGCGCGCCGAAAAATACAACTGAATGATGAATTTTGTGGCTGACACTAGCATTTTAGGCAATGATGAGCGTGTGTCAAAATTCAAAAACACACTGACCCCCCCTATTGGGCATTTCAAAAACATGGTGACCCCCCCTATCACCAAAGTCAAAAACAGGGTGACCCCCCCCCCCCCCATGAATCCACCGGCCCCCCCCCCAGGCTGAAGAAACTGACCAGTCCCTTAGTATTTTATTGTAAGTCACCAGCACCTGAATGATGTCCAAACTGTAAATTCACTTGACCTTTCGATTTTGAAGAAGACTGACAATTGTTACAGAGAATTGATCGGAAGGACTGATGAGAAAATAGAATATTAAAGGGGAAGTTCACCAAGGATGATTTTTACATATGTGCTAGCTTTGTGGTCACTTACCCCGGAAAAGCTATTTTCGCCATTTATAACTCGCAAGATTTTTTACAAAAACCGATAGAAATAGTACAGGAAGTTGCCCATGTAATTTGAATCATGGGAAAAAAGCGCCAAGCTTTGAGCTTGCATAATGTGATATGGAAGGGACCATTTTCTCATGGGTATGGCATTGTCCACTCACCCATGCTTAAACCAGGCTGTGCGTATTTACGTAGCTTTTGTTTATACTGAGTATCCTTGCATAAACGATGATTCACTCATAATAAACTGTCCACTGTCAGATTTTGTGTTGCTGTTTACTACTGTGTTACTGTGAGTGGACAATGTGGGGGCCATACCCGTCCCAAGATGGTCCCTTCCATATCACATTATGCAAGCTCCAAGTTTGGAGCTTTTTTCCCATGATTCAAATTACATGGGTAACTTCCTGTACTATTTCTATCGGTTTTTGTGAAAAATCTTGCGAGTTATAAATGGTGAAAATAGTTTTTCCTGGGTAAATGACAACAGAGCTACAACATATGTAAAAATCATCCTTGGTGAACTTCCCCTTTAATGCCAAATGTTTATTTTGGAAGTGGGATGTGTATCACCAAACTTTTATCAAACAAATTTATTGCAAAATACGCAAAAAGGAAACATATGCAGACAAAAATCTGTGTTCTTATGCATTTGTTAGACAGAGAAAGCATACCAGTTTTTGTTTCAAGTGTAACAGTTAAAATATACGTACAGTGATTCCAGTATAGATAATACCTTTTCCTGTGTTGTCATAACATAACAGGAATAGATTAGCCCAATATAATATATGTTTAGTTGGATGTGCATTCAATAAATGAATAGAGTGCTTATCCGATGTTTGTGCACAGTTTTATATTTTGCATTTCTTACTTTATCACTTAATTTGAATATGCCTGGATCTTTACTGGTATTGCATTTTATTGCCATTTTCTTCCATGCTTAAAATCCTCCAGTAGTACCCAATTTACAAGAATTTCAAAAACTCTTGCTCACAGTGACTCCTACTTGTGAAGTGTGACATGCTTTTCATATGTTTTCCTGAAGTGGTATAACTCATCTCACTATGAAATATCTTGTGTTGGGCGACAGAGGATGAAAGCCAACTATAAATATATAAAACACAATACAACCTTTTGTTGTCACAAATCTAGCAATCAGTGCATCATTGAAAAAATCACAAGCAATCAAGTGACAAATACAATGTTCATAGAGAGTAAATGTACAAAATATGAGGTGCAGAAAGTTATAAAGTATAAGTAAAGTTATAAAGTTAAGTTATAAAGTAAACATGACTGACATAAATTTAGTTGTATATAGTCAGACTAATCCTGTTTTCGAACACTTATGACAAGTAAATCTAGAGCAAAGGCAAAAAGGCCAGAGTCAAGCAGAACTGTGCAAACAAAATGTATTGTAGACAAAAAGGAAAGACTGAAACAAAAACGAAATAAAACCACAAAATATTTACAATTGTGATTTTCTGTTTTTTTGAAATTTTGAAAGTATGTGTGAAATCTTTTTACTCAAACAGAAAGCAGTGACATAACAGGTCAATGAAATGTTATTGACCGTCAAATGTTTGCAAAAATGTCTAATGCAAATAAAACAGTAGTGCGCTAAGTTTTCAGTTCTATGACACTCTACCTTTTGTCAGCTGACTATTCAAAAGTGGCCATACTTTTGGGGTTCTACTACATTTTGTTGTTTTGGTTCTGTGGCAACAGATTCCTGGACGTTGGCTGACAGGACAGCCATGCACCATGCTGCAGCCAATGGAGAGCTACTCTTGCTCCAGTCCCTGATTGCACAGGATGGTAATGTCAACAAATCTACCATGGATGGTGAGACACCCCTTCATGAAGCGTGTCTGCAGGGCAGGTATTACTGTGCTAGGATGCTGATCAATGCTGGATCAGCGGTGAGTTCAAAAATTGTCTGAAGCGTGAGATTTGTAATAGAAATCAGTCAGATTTTGTGTAAGGAATGGTGAAAATGTTATTGGTTATTTTCAAGTAAACTAAATTGCCTTTAAAATTGAAGGGGAAAAGGTTTGTACAAAGTGGTTAATTTTTATTTGTATGAAATGAGAAAAGTGTTCAATTTAGAATTAATATGGTATTTTTTGATGGCAAAATTTTTTATCCAAAGCCCAGCTGCACCCCATCCCAAAACTGTTCACCCAGTATTTCAAATGAAAATACAGGTAACATAGCCAAGACAAAAATTATTGTTGATTCAGTTACACTCATACTTCAAGGCTCAGTACTATAACACCATATCCTTGTTTCTGGTGTAATAGCGCCACCAGTGTTCAGATTTATATTTCCAGCCTCTGAGTGTTGTGTACAATTACTGTATCTCCTTTACTAGCAATCTTAGGTTTGAGAAAAAGTTTACGCAGTTCCTTGTATTAATAATGATCCACTTGAAGATTTCACACATCATGATTCATAGGCCAGCATGGGCCTACAAGAATAACCAAGCTGCCATAGGATTTAGGCTTCATGGGCGAAGTTGTAGGGGGCAATTGATTTATTGAACTAAGAGATGTTGTTTGAGCTTCAGGTGCAATGACCTCAGCTGAGGTATTCAGAAGTGAGGCCATTTACACGCAGGTACCGGTGATACATACCACAGACAAAGGCACTCAGAAATTGAATACAATGTGCCTGTTACAGGAAGGGGGTTGTTGGAACTGCATGTGTGCACCTATATAATTTACAAACAATGTATTTCATGCATGATATCTAGAATGCATCATGTCAACATAGCAGCAACATTTGAATTTTATGATATTCATTGTTAACAAACATGTTTGAACTTTCATCAAACACAAATATGCCCTAGATACAGTGTTTACATCAGTCGTAGGGGTCCCTGGCAACCTTTAAGCAGAGTTCCCCCTCCCTTTAATGTGAAAAGTTTACTGAATAGCCTTTATGTACGGACAATATCCCATATTCAGCTGGAGAAACTCTGTAATATCAGTACATGTAAGAGATTACATAGTCTTGTGTTACAATTTTCATATAAAAAAAACAACTTAGAAATTACCAATTAAGATAGTGAGCTTGCACATGAAAAACTCAGTGTTGTTGTTTTGTTCAGGTTAATGCTAGAAACATTGATGGAGCGACTCCACTGTGTGATGCATGCGTCAGTGGCAGTGTTGAATGCGTGAAACTTCTGTTAGATCACGGTGCTGAAGTCAACCCGCATTTATTGTCAGCATCACCACTCCATGAAGCAGCTATGAGAGGTATGGGCTTTATTAGGTAGAAAAATTGCCCTCCTTTTTTGAGCTTGTCAAACCTCCTTCCCTCTCAAATATGCAGTATATTTGTCTGAGAGTACGGCTTAAACATTGAGGACACACCATATTTGTCACGCCTAAGGTTATCACTTTACTGTTTTAGTCTCTTTATTTGTTGCACTATCAGATTTGCCCTACCCATTGAATCCCTATGTTCTCTCACAGACAATACAACACCTATGTGATGCTCAAAACATTTTATTAGCATAGGCCGCTAGAAAGAAGACAGATTTTTTTGTGTCTGATCCCCAGTATTTGGCAAAAGTAATGAGGTGATGTGTATTTTTTAAAATTAATTTGTCTTTCCCAAACCACTTGAGGTTACAGTAACAATTATTGTTAATGCTGTCTGCAAAATATTTTCCCTTCCTTTTTTTGACCATTTCATGTGTATGACAGAGGACATATAGAGTCTACAAAATTTTACTGTACAGTATTGTCAATCATTGAAGTCATGTGATAGCTGTTTGTGTTTGCACAAAAAAGGGAAAAAAACACAAAGCACAGTTCTTAATACTGTGAGTAATGGCCTCATAGACAAATTAGATTTGTCTGGCCTTAAGTTAATTTTCTAATCATTAAAATTTTACTGGTAATACCCATTTACCTACTGTGTCCCGAAGCAGCATTTACAGAGAAATGGAAAAATGCTTTTAAAAGCACGAATAAATTCTTTTTTTATTTTGTTTTTCTTTCCATGGACATACAGGGAACTGGGAATGTATGGAACTACTTATTGAGGCTGGTGCAAACTTGGAAGCGTCTGACTGTCACTACGGAACGCCATTACACATTGCGTGTTTTAAACAGTGTCCAAAGAGTGTTGATGTTCTTCTCAAAGCTGGTATGTATGTATCTATGGGCTGTACTCGTTGTCAAGTCTTTGGGATTTATGGAGTGTTTGGGAGGTGTCAAAGCAATATGGAGTGAGAAGATACTAGATAGAATTTTTAGTAGATGAAACTTTGACTGTCTTTAAATACAGTGTGCAATAACTGGCGAAACAACATCTTGCATGTGTTGGATAACAAGCAAAGACGTAAGCAGCAGTTTTTCAGTTTGTTTCATTCGATACAAATTGTTTGTTTTTTGTACACAGATACCAAACTAATGACATGAAACGTTCTGTTTTCAGGTGCAAATGTAAATGCAGCAAAGATACTGGAAACTCCTCTTCACAGGGTAGCTAAGTACAATAATCTCCCCATGATTCAGAGGCTGTTGGAATTTGGTGCTGACATCACGAGGAAGGACAACAAGGAACTGAGACCAATAGATTATTCAAAAGGTGATGCTAAGGAGCTGCTGCACTACTGGCAAAGTGAGTTACTGTATCATGATAGCACTGGCTTAGGGACCATCTAAGATTAGCACATAAGTTCAAGAAACGAAATTCCTTCAATTAGATCAGACCCATTCCCCCTATACGAAAGTTCAAAAAGTGCAAAATGTTGATGTCTGATGTATGGGTTGTGTTTTGGACATTTTGCTGAGAATTATGCACCTCCTGAAGACTTCAGAATTCAGTGCTGCTTTGTCAACATACAGTGAGAGTGTAATGTAAAGAGAACTTGTGTTTACTAAATAAAAGTGCAAAAGTGAAATTCATTCACTCCCCCTTCCCCTAAACAAATTTCGCTCTTTGAACTTATGCGACAATATGAGATGGTCCCTTAGTAACAACAAAAGAAATGACATCCCAGGTTACAAGTCCAGTATTGGAAAAGTATATTACTACTATGCCATTGACCCTGTATAGTTTTAGATTTGGTTGAGCAGTAACATTGAACTACCACTGTCCTTGAGACAGTGAGTAGCTAATTCCATCCCAGCCAAGGTCGAGAACTGTCACTGGTTTGTCAAGTACTTTTATAGTGCATTCATAATATATAGGATTGAGAAAATAAATATTTTCAAAAAGTGCAACAAATCTGTAGCCGGTTTGTTTGAATTGAAGATAGAGTTGCCAACAAATAATATGTCTCAAATAGAATGTTCAGCATTTGTTGGGAAGCAAAATGTGAAAGTATCATGCACATGGGACAGTCCATCGTATGAACAGAAACTGTAGAAAGTTACATTGAACATAGTAAGAGATGATGTCATGTATTACTAATGACAATGACAGGAACACAAACAAAAATATGGAAAGAACATCAATATGAAAATTATTACTCATTCATGCCAACATGTTCGTCAACTGCCGAGGCTGTATGAAGAGCGCCATCTAGTGTTGTACAACATTTTTCTTACAGAATGTTTTTAGTCCCCACGGACACCGTCCGGGGGGACTTATAGGTTTGGTCATGTCCGTGCGTGCGTGCGTCCGTCCGTGCGTCCGTGCGTCCGTCCGTTCACGCAGATATCTCAGAGATGCCTGGAGCGATTTCTTTCAAACTTGGTACAAGGATTACTTCATATGTCATACAGATGCACGTCGATTTGTTTTGTAATGCGATCCAATATGGCTGCCAGGCGGCCATTTTATTACGATTTTTTCATGTACAGAGCCATAACTCAGGCATGTTTCAACTGATTTTATTCAAAGTTGGTACAAGGACATTGACCAATGTCATAGATATGCACGTCAATTTTTTTTGTGATACGATCCAATATGGCCGCCATGCAGCCATTTTGTTACGATTTTTTCATGTACAGAGCCATTACTCAGGCATGTTTCAACAGATTTTATTCAAAGTTGGTACAAGGACATTGACCAATGTCATAGCTATACACATCAATTTGTTTTGTGATACGATCCAATATGGCCGCTCTGCGGCCATTTTGTTACGATTTTTTCATGTACAGAGCCATAACTCAGGCATAACTCAACCGATTTTATTCAAACTTGGTACAAGGATATTGACCTATGTCATGCACATGCACATTGATTTTTTTGTGATACGATCCAATATGGCCGCCGTGTGGCCATTTTATTACATTTTTTCATGTCCAGAACCATAACTCAGACATGTATCAAGTGAATTTATTCAAAGTTGGTACAAGGAGATTGACCAATGTCATACATATGCACATTAATTTGTTTTGTGATACGATCCAATATGGCTGCTGTGCGGCCATTTTGTTATGATTTTTTCATGTACAAGCCGTAACTCAGGCATATCTCAACCAATTTTAATCAAATTTGCTACAAGGACATTGACCTATGTCATACATATGCACATTTATTTGTTTTGTGATACGATCCAATATGGCCACCGTGTGGCCATTTTATTACGATTTTTCCATGTCCTGAACTACAACTCACACATGTATCAAGCGAATTTATTCAAAAGTATTTTTATCACAGACCTAATGAAGAGGACTCTATCCTCTCTGAGGACCTGTAATCAAAGTACCCATTAACAAGTGGGGACTGTGTCATCAACGATGACTTGTTTTTTCTGGAGAAGAACCAGTTGATTACGGTTATCAACATAAATACTATTTTAGACTATTATTTATTCATAAGCTAGACCAGAACCAGTACAAGGATGTTTATCGGTGCAGTTGTGCTTGATTGAATCATCTAGGTGAGGGGGTCAAGGGTCACAACAGCTATCATTAACATACAAAGGACTTGGGGTGTTTGTACTAAAAATAGATCTTAGTGCTAAGTGACAAAGTTATGAGGTAGACGTAAAGTATTTCTTTATGTCTGTGTTTTCAGTCACTTAACCTCTGATAGCAAACAGTATTTGTTAGATTTCAGACACTGCTTTTCCGCCTATGTTGACATCTTTGGAAAGAAAAGCTAAATGTGTCAAAATTTCACGCAAGTAATCTACTTGATCTGTTATTTTGCCAATTTCAGTATTGGTTGCTCATAATTTATGGTAAACACGGTACACAATAAGGATAAAAGCACTAACTTCACAAGCTTTTGACGAGTTTTTTTTTCACCTTATTTTGCACGTGTGAGAAGTTTCAGTGTTCTGCTGCCTGAAATATGGTGAATGTCCAATTGTGCTAGCATACATGTAGTATGTACACACACACACACCACAACCCCCTCAACACACACAGAGGTGTTTTTCTGACTCTGAACATGCAAAAGTGACAGTGAACTAAACACGTCTGCATTTGTAAATATTGGAAAGTAAATAACCTATCATTTGTTGAATGTTTGTCTCCTAAATTCCTAGAAAAGTTCACTGCAAAAATAAAAACCAGTTCAACATTTCTCAGTTTGTGCACCATGTGTGTGTATTTATTTTGGATCAAAACAGACATGACAGAGACTTGCATGGTTTTGTGATTTACATTAAACATCAGAGCGGATAGTACAACAGTGAATCACTTCAATGAAAGTGACAGAAAGTTGTGATGAGTGTGGCAGCTGTGCCATATCCTATCAATATCTGTACTCTGCCTCCAACCTAATCATTGATTTTACATTTCTACTTACAGAACCAGCATTGGGCTTATAATTTCATGATCCTTCTAACATTGTTTAGCGGCACATTTTATTAAATAACGATATCTTGTACTCAGTGTCCGACGTTTGTCAAATGGAAAGGTCAGATGTGGTCAGTAGTGTTAAGTTATGCAAAACATCTTTTCTGTGTTATTTATTTCAGGTCATCCACCGCCTCTGTTGCACATGTGCAGGCACACAATACGAAGAATACTCAGTTGTGGGAAACTTAAACATATAGATCAACTACAGCTACCAACACTCCTACTGAACTACCTCAAGTTTGCTTGACATCATCACTTCAGGGTGTTTTTACATGTGCTAAACTGGGTCGCAAGCCTTCTCTGCTGATTGGAAGTGAGCCCTCTATAGTTCGAATTTGGACATTTGCAGCTGGCAAATTTTGATCATCACATCAAGAAGCCTTTGATGTATGCCCTATGCCCACACAGTTCCTGTGTATAGCTTCTGTGTATATTTATGTTGAAAAGTCATAATTGAACTGGATTTATTTCTTGATATCTTCATTGTGGTGTGTTCTGTTTTTTCTCTGCTTAAAATTTTTGTAAGTTTGCCTTTTTTTGGAAGAATTGGGTGGGATGATAAAAGTTACTGTCAATCTCTTTCTTACTAATCTAGTCAGATCCATTGCCTGAAAACACTATTTATTGAATGTATAACTGTTCTTACCATTTACACACGACTTAGAAAGATTTAATGTGAAATGAGAAAGTTTTATATATTTCATTCAACTTGTATTGGGCTAAAACAATGGAAACTCATAAATGGATAGAGAAATGACAGTAGACGCCCATTGGCTCAAACAAACTATAAATAGATTTTTGCAGAAGTTGAAGTGTAGTAGTTAAGAACGGCATTGTTGAAATTGTTAAGTCTATGATTCAGTGTGTACATACACTGTGTAATTACACAAAATAATGGAAAGTTTTACTAATCAAACACCGAGTCGTTCTGTTTTACAGACGTATCAAGTTTAAAGAAATATTTCCCTTGCTCACTTTATCTGAAAAAGTGTGCAATGTTTAGCATGTCAGATACTGGCTCAGAAAGCCCTTTAGCTAGTAGCAGTCAACTGAGTCCTGTGTCTCGGCAGGGAGTGATGAACTGTAATTACCAGTTGTAATTTCCCGCCCAATATCAGTCAATTTGGCAAACAGCTGGAGAGCGACCATATATGCCCCCAGGGCAGAGCAGATCGGAGCAGCGCTACTCATCTGAATATTTCTCCAGTTCATCACATTTTCCCCATCATTTCAAGTTTTCTAAGTATGCGTAACGTTTCACAGCGAGGAGGTGGTTGGTTCTAATTTCAGCGTCGGAAGACCAGAGGTGAAACTGCTTCAAATTTCAACGGGATTACAGCTCTGCCATTCAGCTGAAGAGGGTAAAGCTCAGTCTACATGCCTGTGATATGCAGCTGCAATTTCCGACTACTGGCTGTACTCCCACCTTAAATGGGAGATTTAATACTTGCTCCGGACATTTTCAACTAAACTGGGATCTGCCAAACACTGCTACTGTAACAGTAAACAGTGTGGGAAATCTGAACAAATAGTTCAAATATTACCTCTACCAATGAGATGATATTTTTAAAATATTTACTGAAATGTAAGTTTTTTGTGTGGTGTGAGTGTCCTCGTTTAGATTTGGGATGGGAGTGTGTGTGTTTGTACTGCGGCAATTATATCACTCAAGTACTACTGTCTACCAAGGACAAGATCCATGTCCTTGAGAGAACATAATTCTGTATTCTTTACTCAAAACAAACAGGCAACGTGTGTAGCCTTGTACTTCTCTCACTACAGAAATCTCATTCTCTATTAAAATGTGTACATTTTAACTAGAGCCAATCGTTATAATGTATCAGGCCAGGGAGGAAAAAAATAATTGTGCCTGAGATTTTCTTGGCAAGACACCAAAAGCAGCTATCAAAATTTATTTTTTACATTTTTATGAATCTCTCAATTTCCCAAATATGGTCAAGCATTCGATATCTTGTTCCTGCAGCTTTATTATGTGATCTACATAAGTGCTGAATTTTTTATCAAATTCATTCACTACAAATAAACAATAAAGAAAACACTGTTGTAGGTGAAACATCTAGCAAAATTACAGTGTGGAAGTGTCTGCTACAGAATGTGTGGCAATCAGTCTTTTTTAAAAAAACAAATTTGGAAATTGGCAGAATTACAAGTCTCTTGTGAGGAATGTCATGCAAAGTTTTTGTGATGTACTGATTCTGGATGGAAGAGAATCGGGGGAGTAGTAACATCAGCAAAGCGGGCACAGACATGAAAATGGAAGTGGAACGTAAAACAGCCAGGTCAGACATCTGCAAATAGAATCACTGACAGCAGGTATTGTGAGCCGTACATTCCTGTGGATGTTCAGTCTGAAAACTAACCCTACAATGCTTGTTTGTATCTGTTAAAATTTCCAGCGTACTAATGACCAGGGTACTAAAGTAAACAAACAGGCCATAGAATTGACTCCAAATACCGGCAAAAACACCTGGGAGTTGGCATTCCGGGCCGGAGTGATCAATTGTTTGCCAAAAAAACGCAGGCGGCTTTTGGGGTCAACTTATCAACCGATCAAGGTCAAATAATATGGCTTTGATTGCTGGACAGGGATGTGGTCAATGACATTGACTGGTATGTTGTAAGAAATCTGATCGTGATTGACAGCTCGGAATGCTAGTAACTTAATAACCTGCTCTAATGTTTTTGTCCTTGTCAATATGTCAGTGGCTGGAATTTTCATCTTTCAACGGACTTGTATGCAAGATTTGCCTTGGATAAGTATAAACTGATAATAAAATTAAACAGAATATTTTTTTTGCCATGAGGTTGGAGATTTTTATAATGTACGATAATACTTATAATTCAAATCTTGCAAAGTCACTGTATGTACTATCTGGAAAAACATTCAGATACAGTGGACTGGTCAGCCATTACATCTTGGGGGGAGGGGTGGTCAAAAATAAAAAAAACCTGACAATTTTGTAGCCATGCTGCCTTTTGAAAAACATATTTACACCAACGTTGGCTGAAAGAAAACTGAATTTTGAAAAAGTGCTTGCCATGCAAAATCTGAATACAAAGTTTTTTTGAATGCAGAAAACGATTTCAGGGTTATTTTGACCACCTCCCCTCCCCAGATGCAATGGTCTATCCCTGAATTCTATTTTCCAGTCCTGCAAAGGAGAAATGCACACAGGAAACTTTGGTCAGAGTCATTGAATGCCCAGTATTTGACAAGTACACACTTCTGTATGTGTGTACACATGTGTGGTGTATATACTGTTATTGCCATGCAAACTGACCTGTGATGTACTGCTATAGTGCCAACTGAACTTAACACAACACTACAGTGCAAATGTTGAAATTTTACATTGTACATGCAGGTCATATTAGGGGTAAATAATCCAAAACATGGGACAATTCACAATTTAAGGAGGAAAGAGAGGATGGAAAAAAAATAAAAGTATTACTATTACTTCTTAGTGAGTGGTAAAGATTGTCAAGGAACACCGCTTTGCTTGTTAATGAGGTCTCCTACAAGCAATATGGCTTTTCATTTGCGTGATCACCTTGCTTGTCAGCTCATGCCGAGGCAAGCACAGTATACGTTCATGGATGGATGTGTTAGAAAATAAGGAACTAAAAATCTAAGCAATGTTATTTAAAATCATGTGTGGAGAGTTCAGTTTGCACACAGACTGTATATGATACATGTCAATACACGCACATTCAAACCAATGTCCATTTTTGAAAAGTTCTGACGGTTTTATTTCAATATTACACGAACAAGCTGTACAAGTCAACTGCATTGACGCTTTTTTTCAAAGACTTTTTTGATGCATAAATGCAACAATAAACTTCAAGACTTTTTTATGTACAATTACAAAACAGAAGTGTGTTGAACTCATTTTTTTAATGTGAGCTCCAGTGCATTGAAATAATATCTACAGAGTTGTTGCTAAGTGAGATTCCCATTCACCTTGACTTTCAAAGGCAGTGTCAACTTTTTCAACAAAAACATACGCGTAAAAAAAGTTTGCCTTATGCTGACAGAAACTTGAAATGTTGCCCAATTGCTAACAAAATTAAACTCCAATTTCTCATTTAATTCCCCCATCCCTGATTCCTGAGAAATCTCACAAATACCAAAGAATATAAGTTTTTTTTTTTATTTGAGACGCAGTAACTGTATAACACTAGTTAAGAGGCTCAACAGTTTGCATTGTAATTAGGTTCCAATTGAGAACCTTGGTTGAAAACTTTTGGGACAACATTTCAAGACTTCATTGCAAGTCCTACGTGCTACCCATTTTCTACGCTACACTTTTGGAACGGACTTGTGTGAGCTGCAAGGAGAGATAAGAAATTTTAGCTACAAATGTTGCCTGTTTGAAACTTTTTGTGTAAATAATGGACAAATGCTATCAATATCAAGGTATTTGATGAAACTGAAGCATGGCAGTGTAATCCCCCCTCCCCTTCCTCCTAAAAATCATCCTTACTCCGATGACCTGGCCCTGTACACATCAATGGAACAAGCAATGGCTAGCCAGGTTCCCTTGAATTTTAACAAACTAGAGGCAGCTTTCATACCATAGATGTCACAACTGAACATTTTTTTTCAAAGGGCCCCTTTTGATTGATAAGGTAATGCTGATATGCTGACTTGTAAGTGCTAGCTGATATGCTGGGAAAGGATAAATTTATCCCCCAGCGTTCCCGATGAGAAGGCAAAACGGAAGAAAAATAAGTGATAAATATTACACAGTCGGCAAGTGAGACTAAACAAAATGTACAATTTCATTCCTGTGTTTGTGAAACAGGACCTGTTTTTGACACATAATTACACGATAACAAATAAATTGACAAAACTTGACATGATTTCTACAAACACATTCAGACTTACGTTGACAACTGTAGGAATGTACTTCTGGAGATGTCAAAGAAATCCAGGCATGAATAGATAATGGGACCACAACAAGAAGACTTGTTAATATCAACATTTGGGAAATACTATGTACATATCTGATAACTTTTCTTAAAAAATAAAAGATTTTCCTTTCCAAGATTTCTTTTTTTTCAACTTTGGCCCCAGTATAGATCTTATTATTATTATATCTTATACAATCATAATCTGAATTAAAATTTGTAGAATTTGAGGATTTTCTCAATTTGTCGATTTTCATTGCTACTTTTTCAGGTTTTTCATTACATATTTCAGGACCATTTTCTGTATCTGAAGGTCTTTTGTATAAAAAAACATGAAAATACACGTAGTAAAAAAAAATAAATAAATAGAATAAAATGTTCCTGGATAGTTGTAATGAATTATATGTGTAAATCCAATGTTTATAAAGTCTCTGTGCTGTTTTGTGGGTTTCCTCGGAAAG
Source organism: Ptychodera flava (assembly GCF_041260155.1). NCBI lineage: Eukaryota > Metazoa > Hemichordata > Enteropneusta > Ptychoderidae > Ptychodera > Ptychodera flava. The sequence goes on from NC_091933.1 coordinate 37,962,327, forward strand.
AGCAAGTCATGACACATTTAATTGCCTCCGTAGTCGTTGTTTTGTTTGTTAGTGTTCAGACTGTTGTTATGGCAGTAAGATTTACACATCTGGATCCGAATTGGAGTCGTACATCCATTTCTTCCGAGAGTGTCTGCTTCAGTGAACAGGCTGGAGACTCTATGTCCATTTATCTTGGCGCGGCACGGCGCGGCAAGCTTGTCTTTATACATGACACCACTTGGCACTTGGCCTGTAGGTTTTGGCGATTTTTATTTCGATGTAATGTCTCTTTTCAGTCGGATGGGCTGTGCACCCACCAAACTTCTTCTTCTTCCTCTCAGACGACACTTTCCATTTTGGGAACAGCGGGCATGACACTTCTGAGAAGCTGCATCCACTGTTTCTTGTCGTGCTCGTCGTTGGCTTGCAGGACGTGGCCTTGTCCCAAAGTAGGGTCAGTTGGCATAATCCTGAACATGTGTTTGGCTGTGCGGACAAGAAAAACACAAAGACACCGGGTTACTTTAAACAGCTACATTAACGCCCAGCACGATGGCAATTTTACTGGTAATTGCCACTGACTCTAACACAAGTCAGAAAAACACAACAAAACATGGCCTTTATATCCCTGGGTGCTTCCCAGCAGTTTGGAAAGTCTAACCGGTGGCTCTTGTGCAATAAACAATGCCCTGAGCGGACGTTCTGGAGTCTAAGTTCAGATAACCGCATTATAAACAATTTAAAAGACATAAGATCATCACATCCTGATGCACCGATACATGAGAACAGAAAACCAAACAAAGTTTGATTATGTGGGCAGTGTTTCTTTTTGGCGAGGCGAAATACTCAGGAATCCTGTCAGGCTGATATTTTTAGGCGTACAAAAATCAGAGCCAAGATCATGATCTCCAAAAGTCTGGGCATGTGGTAGTGACACCAATTATTTTCGGAAGTAACCCCGGCAGCACAGTCTAAACACTGGCGGTGGGACAGCAAGCAAGACTATTGCATGGCTTGCTGGGGTCCTGTACTTCTTTATCAATAATTAGGGTGGCGGTCTTGTTACATTTCCCATTACAGGTCTCTGTGTAATGCCAGTGGGGCTTCATCAAACAGCTAAAACATTATATTGGTGTATCAAAAGCAAGCGCTGATAAAAAAGCTCTACAGAAAAGGAAGACATTATCTCCGAAGAAAATCTGGACTCTGTGTTCAGACAGAAGTTCTAATGGGCCAGATCTGCCCAGAGCATTTTATGAGAGCTATCACTTCTAGCAGGGAAGAAGTCAGGTTTGAAATTGTGTTTTCTATCTGCAACATGACTGCTGTGGCTGAGCTGTTTGCTGTGTTGCATACTTCATTTCTTGCATTCTTTGTCAACGAAAAAATTATTCACAAACTAAATACAAATTGCCTGGCTCTGAGTATGTATATTTATCAATATCTACATTGACAACCATTGTGACATTTGTGAAATCTTTGACTCAATTCAGGAGTTTTTGGAAAGTTTTGGGTCAGACCAATGCATGTAACATAAAGTTATCTTTACTCAAAGAGAATAAATCTTGAGTCAATGGGCTTTGAGGGCACAACAGCTGACAACCTTGAACTTGATGTGAAAATCAGTGCTACAATTTGACAGTAATTACCTAGCTGCTGTGTGAAAGCTCCCCTGAAAGAACCACCCATCTTCACTTCCCCGTCTTCAAGGTCTTCCAACATGAGCTGCCTGACGGGAATTGGCTGCCTGTACACCTGGTAGCACTTCTTGTCGTTCTTGACCGCCTGCCTGGTGAACACTAGGATGTCTTCAAAGAGAAACACGTGCAACTTCTGCAGGGAGAAACAAAAACATAATCAGTATTTGAGTGTTATGGCAATATTCTGTCACAGATTCCTTTTATCTTTCTAGACATTTTTCATTCTTTAGGAAGAACTTTTTGGCTCTATTGAAGTCCAAAATATTGAAGTCTTTGATGCAAATGTCAAATTTTAGGGACACCTGTTCTACATTATGCCATGGGGAGTGTAAAGAAAACCAGAAACAATGTCTTAAATTGGAACACTGCCTTCACGGGGTCCTAAATTGTAAAATGCCACACAAAAAAGAGCCTTGGCTGGAGGCTGTTCAGGTAGCTACAGAACTCATTTTCCGAGGTAATGAGGCAATGCACTTGGTTAGCTTATATTAGAAACAGAGCAAAGATCGAATATCCAGTTCAAACTTTAGAGTCCCTTCAGCTACTTTGTCTGCCTGTCCAGTATGTGCCGACTGGTCAAATTTTTATCCTGCAAGACTGGTATTTAGATCTCAGTGGCTTTCTCCGTTTGAGTGTGTGATCAAATAAATACCTACTGTGAGATATCCTGTTATGAAAGCATTGAAGTCATCAAACACGTGCCCTTGAATATCAATGTTCCCACTCAACAACACTGTTGACCCTGGGGGTTGTTTAAACAAGGGATGACAATGCTGGCAGAATACAATACACAATGAAATTTTCCCTTGAAACACTAAATTTCATAACATTGGCCAATTTTTTTCTCTCAGTAGAAATTATCAGTCACTAGGTACATGCTTATTCCTGTGAAGTTCCTTGAACAACACCACCAGTCTGCTAGATGATCTGAAACTTTTGAGTGATTTGATGAATATAAACTCACCGTTCCCTTGTTGTTTCGAAGGACTCCACCACAGAGCAAGACTTTCTGCTTGTTGATGAGTGGGTCCATCTGTTTGTCGTCAAGGTATTCAAATGAAGTAATGTACTGCCTGCACTTGGCCTCCCCTGTCTTCCTGTCCACCTGCCTGACTATACTCTCTGATACTTTCACCTGAAAAAATGTCAAGCAATCAAATACATCAAAATAAAATCACAGTGCGACACCGACTTTGCTAATAAAACATTTCAAAAATTCAATTTCCTGCTGTCACATAGATTCCGTATGAATTTCAATTCACGCATTGTCTGATCATTTTCGAAACTCCAAAGTCTGAATAAAAAGTTTCCGCTGCACTTTGTTGAGATATGAACCGTACGGATCGACAAGGTCATATGCAAAACCTTGCACTTACTATGCACTGTGTTTGGTTATCAGCTACTTGTGTGATAATAACAAACTTGTGTAAGTGTTACAATTTTTGTTTCTTCTTTTTTTCTCAAAAAAAAGGAGCAACTCATTTAAAGAAGGCAATGCCAACAAGGAGAGTAACTTACAGCATCTATAAGATGTTGCCTGTCTTCATGGTCAGCTGATGTCAACTGGAGTATATTTTTCAGTAGGAGCGGATACTTCACCAGTCGACTCCTGGGAACGTCTAGGAAATTCCACAAATCCAGTTTTCGGCTGAACGGCGACTCTATACACCTCTGAAGGAAGTCTTCCACCTTCTTGTCATGTTTCTTTTCATCAAGGAGCGCCTTCGCGGCAACTTGGTTGGAACAATAGGACACGTAGCTACCGGATAGCCGTGGAAGCTGAAACCCCAGAAGATTAACAAATTTACCATCAATTGACGCTAAAGGAGCGGAGGCTGTGAGTTATTTTCCTAGAGAAACTGGGACAGTACACGTGAAATATTGCCGACACTGTTACCTTCATGTTATTAACCTGCATTGATAACGAATTGATTCTACGCATTTCCGTATGGAAGCCATCTACAGTTTTTTTGTGGCTTCTTAAAAATTGACGTCAAAACTATCCAAGGGTTGAACCTGTAAGACTTGCTATTGCTAAGAAGTCCGGAAATTATAGCGCAGATTCTGGTTCGATCTGGGGCAATATCAGATATCTTGTGGGACCAAAACGGGTATTGCCAACTTTGATTGATGTAATTTGAACTAATTGAGAACTGTCAATTTCTACGTTGGACCCATGGAGAGATGAGGTGAAATAAAACCACTGAAACGCCATCAATGAAAATTAAACTGCAAATTAAACTGATATAGGATAACAAGCTACGTTCAAAACGGCATGCAGCACATGTACTCTGCCCTGCTGTTAACCCCTGCTGTGAGATTGGCAGAGCTAAATATGATCATCAGAATGATAAATGGGGGTGTGGGGAGATGGAGGGTGGGGCTGAAGGAGGAGAGATCAAACACTTTTATTGCAAGGAACAGGTTCCATTGCATTCAATGATCTGCTGCATGATAAACTCCACTAAATATCCAGGTTTCAATTTCTTTGTGCAAGTAAGCGTGAGTTTATTACACCCTGTGCATTTGAGCAACAAAGTTCATATAAACTTACCCATTCGAGAATGACTCTGGCCATGTTCTCCGTCGTTCCATCTTTCTGTCGCTGCCTTTTGAGATTTTCCACAAGTTCTGTTGAAGTAAACACAGATCAGTTCCTTATCATTGTAATGGATGACTACGAAGACAGTAGATAAACAGTATGAAAGCACAATAACTCATAACTGGACAAATTGCTCAGTAACACTGCTTCATGTTGTTTGTAATTTACAGTTAAACTGAAAAGACTGTGATATTTTTCTAAGCTAATGGTGATTGTAAGGTTCATCTCACTAGAGTGTACTAAACAGCTGTACTGGCGGCTGTCATTTTTTATCCATTTGCTTATTTCAAACAGGGCTGATAGCCGCAAATGTTATAAACAAAACATAAAATTTGGGCCTTAGAAGCATTTAAGAGACACTGCTAATACACAGCTATACTCTTTGTGGTAATCTATTGCTTAGCCAGGCACTGTAGCCCTATATGACTGGTGGCTGAAAAGAGAGATTAGCAGGAGGGGAGATGGGGAAAACAAATGAACAAACATACCTTCATGAAGTGGCACAAGGCTTTCCAGAGGCCCAAATATCGTCTGGAGTTCGTGATCTGTTAAGATTCCTAGTGACTTCATGGAATCATGGTAAGTTTTCTTTATAAGTTTTAAATCTTCAATCAAGTCTTCCTCTCCTTGAAATAGTTCAAATATTGCCTGCAATATAGAACAGGAAATAATGACTATTAAAAATTTGTACATCAAGGAACTGATTCAAAGCATAGTAAAATTTTGTCTCTTCATGATCTAGCTGGTGAAGTTTGACTACATGGAATGCACAATGCGGTACAGGATTACAAATATAACACATCCTAGTATTTTTACAGACATCAATGATATTTTTACGCTGTAAATTCTTCTTGTAGCAAATGCATAAACAAGCTATCAATGTGTCACTGGAGCCCTACTTTGCTGTTATCAACTATGCCCTCATTCCTATAATAATCCCGGCTTGCACTCTGATTGAAAAACATTTTTTTCTGCGGACATTCTTTTCTCGGTGGCCCCGTTCTGAGGAAACAATTTCACTTCTAGGGTTTCATTGACTCTGCAGGGGCAATTGCCAACTGGAAGTTAGGCAATGTGAAGTGATTCCCAATAATTACAGGGAGAGCACTGAGAAGCCAGACAGTCACTTGGGACGTATCCGGGATTGGAATCTGTTGACTTATTTGATAGCATGTTTTGATGTCCCTACTAAGGCCTGGAGTACTTTGTTTATTACACTTCGTTCTTATTTGCTGACCCAATTCCAAAGTCAAATCGGGCCTAACTCCTCTACAAAGAATGCTCGAATTTTGATCAGTTTTTTTTCCCATGCAAATAATTTTGCTTATTGATTTAGTCAATTTTTTTTGTTTACATTCTTTTTTAATTTGATCTGATTCATGATGACTTAGCCCCAGGCAGGCAGGCTATCGTCACTGATACCTGCGTCACGATATCACGAGGATAAGTGTTTATACACATATCAGTAGACCATGTGGACGGAGTGATTTGGATTTGCTTGAGAGATTGAAAAGAAACAGAACTTGAAGCTGCAGTGCTAGCTCTGCTGTACGTGCCAGTTTAAATGCCTCTAATTAATGCCGCTCTGTTCTGCCTCTGTCCTGCTGTGTGTTCCTTGAGATGATCTCAAATGCACGTATATATGAAAGATAATACACAGCAGATATAATGAAGACATTGATTAATGATTGTGCTTGCCAGAACACGCCTAAGATATTCCTTGAAGCTATGACTATTGACACACTTTCTACAAATCTCTATACGAGTGACCAGCCGTGACTGGCACTTTGAGTAAATTATTATGTAAATTCATAGAAAGACAATTTTCATGATAAATATATTCCACATAACTAATCAGGAAAAAAATTATAGAGGGGGAAACCCAGAGTCAATGTTTCTGCGAAACAATGCATGTATAATGGTGTCATTTAAATATTAAAAGTAGCTTGCGAATGAAGAAGATCACGTGTGATTTTTGCAGATTGGGAGATAGTAGCACCTTGCATGTGGTATAAGTTCTTTTTTGTTTGCATAGTTAACAGTTATGTAACTAATTCAGTGTTGCCTGATTACACACTTCATTATACAGATCAATGAACTCCACACAGTTGCAAAGACCAGATCTGAGAAGTAAGAACTCTAGCATAGAGTATTGAACCCTATATGGCTTACAATAATGCTATTATATTTTTCTTACACTGCTGTAGGGTATTTCGCATTCAAGACTTGTTCACAATAAATTTCACCTCTGGTGTATTATTACGGTGGACTGTGTAAGGCAGGAAATGACGTACATTGCAGAACCTTATCAAGTGAAGATGATGTTGTAATGCTGATTTGAGATGGTTGGCCATGTCCAAAAATCAATGCCAATGCTTTTGAAGAAAGTTTTTCACACTGACATGTGAGCTCTTTCGCATGGAGAGCGTCTGGTTCAAGGACAATTGCCGACGGGAAATGCACATCGAGTGGCCTTGGCAATATCACATCTACACTCTGCAAAGCCCTAGTCTCTGATGTATCTGAAATACTGTGATTCAGAAAATGAGCTTCGGAAAGTTCATATTGTGGTTTGATTTTTCCCTCATAGGTAGCTTAGGTGTGCAGAGGCGATCTTTTTGTCTGTTAGAGACAGGCACCAAGTTCTCCCCTTAATCCTATTCTGCACTGACATGCTCAACAAGGACAATAAGAGAGGCCGGCCTAATTCATCCAACAAGGCTGTGCACAAAGTCATCCTATTGTGCAAGCTGTTTACAAACATATTGTCAATCTCTTTGCCTTTTACAATAGACTTTTAGGTAACTTTCTCTGGAGTCAATTTGCCTGCAATAAACTTCCTGTCAGTTTATAAAAACTGTGACAGCAAATTACTTTTTGTTTTAATAGAGAAAGCAAGGTTGAGAAATTTGAAAAAGTTTACAGCTGTTGATCTTTCTTTCGTTGCCTAATGCCACTTGTAACAGAAGATAACCTTTACAGAAACACTCAGACATATACACTGCCAAGTGCATGTCTCAATGGGCCTGTTTGCTCCCTCCTAACGACTTGTTTTTCCCTTGACAACAACTGCCGAGCAAACACATTCAATTGGACAGAAAACACAATTATTTTTCAAACCGACGGCAGCACAACACCTTAGCAGTGTACGGTTTCAGTCGTACACTCACGTTCCCCCTGCAGCTCTCCCTGTGACGTCAATCAAAGTAGGAACCCATCAGGACGGCAAATTGTGTTTGATTTTATTACGCGGGGAGACTGTTGATGCCCCGAGCAAAACCAATACCTGTACCTCGTAAAGAAATAATTCAAACTTTGATCTTCCCATGTTTATTTGCTCGCTGCGTGCCACATTTTTCACGGTGACAATCACAAGCTGAGAGAAAGGAAGTGGCGCTAGGGGTCTCTCACCTCTGGAGTATGCAAACTAGGTGAGAGGGGTCCATTGACATGTCATGACACAGGTATGGAAACACTCTCGTATGTCCCATTGTCCACTCTAGTGTCACATCAAGACTAAACCATTTGTGGTATGTGGGCCATCAGACATCCCATAAAAAGCTAACAAACAATACCACATTTTTTCCCCCAAAACAATCCTGGGTTTTTATTTTGGACTAATCCTATCCATGACTTTTTCAAACCATTTTCTTGTTACAGGTCGTTCACTTGTCTTTTTCATTGTTTCTCCCCCTTTCAGAGTGCTTTAATCTGACTTAATGCCGGACTAAAAGCTCTAATTTAATTAAAGCAGGTGTTTGGGTCTTTCAATGCCCAATCTACACAGGAAGACAGTAGAACAGGTCTGTGGGGTGATCGACCACTTGATCAATAACCCCTCTTTTTTTTTACAATCTACGGTTTACCTGGGTATCTATTATGCAAAAAAAAGGGGAACCACTAGCATACCACAAACATGCGGTCTGACAGTTCTCATGGTAACTGTGGTGACATCAAACTGGGCATCACCAAGGAGACAGTGACAAACATTTGAAACCTGATTTCTAAAAGACAAACAAATTTGCTTTTCACCAATGTTTTTCACTTTTTGATATTTTGCTTGCTGGACTAGTATGTTTGGGAGTTTTGCCTGTTTTCACATCTTTTGAAAAAAAGAAAAGAAAAGAAGCCACCATGCAATACTGTGATGTTTGTATCACCTTCTTGCGAATTTTTAATGTATGCACTTATATTCTCCAGCAGAATATTATGCCATAAGGAACACACAAACCACAGTGGCACACCATTGCCAAACCACATCACCACTCATAAATGAAAATTGATATGCATCAAATAGCCAGGGGGAAAGACCACACGCAGAAATCAACGCATTCAACCGCACAAATTCACACAGAAATGACGCACGCAATTACTCAAGTTTGAAAAAATTGAGAAATGGAAAAGGAAATAAACATGAAACACAAGTAAATAAAAATGATTGGCACTAGCAGAAGTTTACGCAATGTAAAAAATATTTCCATGAAAAAGGAAAAGTACAATAGACCCATTCTTATGCTGAACAATATTAAGGAAATCAGTTGACAATAGTGGTATCGGTAGCGGATTCACAAACAGGTTGGTTTACACGTACGCCCGGTAAATGACCAGGCATACTCCGATACAAGGATAAAAAAATAAAATATCCCACCTCTTGCCGTTTACAGTCCACTGAAGACAGAAACTGGTTAACATCGCTGTGGACGGTTTCACACCAAAGCTTGCTATTTCTCCTCTTGGTCGGCGTGGCCTGTGGCTTGGTGTAAGGTTTGATGGTGAAGTTTGGCGATGAGTTGATATTGCGGAAACTCATAGACCTCTGTGTAGGGAGAGCGACAGTAACGCAAAACATTATTTTCCCGCTGTGTGGGTAGTGTACAGATCCAGAGATCTGTTCTCTCTGTGAGCAGCCCTTGAAAGACACTGATGAGAGAAATTTCCGCTGACCGCTCCTTATATATGCTTGTTGTTGTCTTTATTTATCAGCCCTTCGACTGCGTGTAAATGTACATGATAAATAATAAGGGCTTGAGAAGCCAGGCTCCTTAGAAATGTGAATCAAGGGGATTGACAAATCTGCGGAAGCAAAAACAACATATGCTATTCTGGAAAAAAGCCCCTACGTCAACCGACTAGACTAACTGTAATACAGTCCCCCTCCCTGTACAATAGCATCCTTACCGTCTTTGTTGGTCTATTTTTTGTTTGGCTTTTAAAAAAAAAAAATCTTAACAGCGGTATAATTTGCATTTTATAGCTCATCCTTCAGCCGGCAAATCCCGGCAGCAATGCATGGAATGCAGGGGTGTTACTGACAAAGGCATAAGAGACAGGCCGTTGAGTATAGCACAGTCAAGTCACGTCAAAGCATTATATGATATCCTTCAGTCAATATTTGGGACGTGACAATTGTTGTCACTCAACTGTTGGACAAGTACGTGTACAGTTTGTGGACTGGAAGGAATGCAATGGTGAAATATAAAAATATCAACTAAAGAGGCAATTGTGAGATTTACTCATGGCTTAAAATTGCATTTTTTGTCCACTGAAAGTTATAATATCAATGATGGGGTTTTCAACCAAGACCTTTTATTATTTGTTTGAATAGACACCAGGTTAAACTCCGCAAGTTCTGTGTTACGCTACAGATTTGTGATGAAAATGCCATAAATATGAACACAAAATGAACACGTACGGTAATTGGCAGCCTTTATAGTAAGTCAGCAGGACTGTTTCCAGGTAAAACTTGTTCCTGACAAAATCTGTATGCAAGGCACCGGGCACTGCCACCTAATAGCACAATTAGGAACATTCCTTCTGGCTTTTCAAACTGCACCGTTCAATTTCCGAAACTATCAGCTTACCAGGTTCTTATCAAAACTTTTCAGTATGCTGTATAGTAGTAGCACACCGTGTGTAATGCCCTGCAAATGAAATCCAGGGTGGGGGAGGTCTTGCTAAATTAGGCAATTTACGCCAATTTACATCTAATTTATGAACTCATTTTAGGAGAGATAGATGGCTTTGTGTGGGTGTCTTTTTTCCCAAGATTTCTTCTTTTTTAAGAGTTAGCATCTTACATATCCTTTGAATTGCCGAAGCGCCCACGGTCTGCGTCTGGGGAACTATAAACGACATTTTACTCTGAACTTTTCTCCGCAAAGAAATTGTCTTTGCGATTGGCTCTTTAGCAGTAAGTGTAAAATGACTCCACTCTTCAACTGTTCCCTTCTCACTGAACATGTCTGGTGTCAAAAAGATCAAAGAGATGCCTATTTTAAGACTTTTTTGCATTCTTTTGCAGTGCCGCCTGGCTGTACCTCAGCCCATTAATTTCTGGATACCCGACAGCCCATTATTACACCAAATATTCAGTATTTCACATGACAGGATAATAAAACTACTTTAAATAATTGTTTTAAGAACATTTCAGAATTTTGAGAACTGAGTCATAATCAAACACCTGACCTAAAGTATTACATCATTTCTGTTTTGTTGACTCTTTCTCTGTGTGTACACGGCGATCAAAATCAAGTTCAAAGTTTTGGCCGTTGAATCAGATGCAAAGCCACTCTGACCACAATCCTGGGTTCCCACACCCACCCTCTAGCTGTGGTCAACTTCCTACCAAAATATAAACAGAGAGACCGAGTGAGAGCAGCTCAAACAGTGAACACACGCCTACCTGAAGTACTTGTCCAACTTTCTTCACATGACTTACTGGAGATATGATATTGGCAAATGATGCGACCCTGGTCATTGAACGGCCTCGCTTGGAACTTGGCTCCTACCAGGCAATGAATGGAGAAAAGAAAATGTTTTTGTTACAATTGAAAAAAGGTCACACTAAGTTTACATTGAAAATACACTAACAGCCTTGTTTGTTTCTTTTTGCAGGCCTATAAAAAAAGCAAATCTAAAATGCTGTTGGCCATATGGCAGACCAGAATTTTACAAAGCTCTGACTTACAAAATGTCACTATCTATATAGCAGGTAGTTTTGGCACATGGGACAACTTCAAGACAACTCACAGAAAGCACAATCTTTCAAGTATAAGGATCTGCCTCACGAGATACTGAGGACACACTTGAGAGAAATCTTGAAAAGATAAGATACCAGGAACGTGATGATGTAAAAGGTTTTGAGGAAAGGACAGTCAAGCATCACGTTTTCTCTGGCTGCAGATTTGAACATTTGTCAATACTTTGCATTTCTGGGTTTGCATCACAAAAGCATATATGGCATAGAACATATAGATCATGGAGTTTTTCCAACTCTTCAGTACTGTAAGCGGAGGTTTTGGAAAAATTACACACAACATCAACAGCAGGCAACATCACAGGTTCAAAAAAAAATTCCATGCTAATAATAACTGGTTATCTCACTGTCACAAGTTACCTGCACAAGTCTAGAATTACACCACTGTATTACAAAGTTCAGATTGATAACAGATAAATCATGCCATCTCTGGGCTCATTATCAAATACTAATATCAACCAAAAGAAATTCTATCAAGAAAAAATTCTTTTTTACCTCTAACGATGTGAGAAAATCATATGATCCATATCTGGTTATGGACATTGTGGCTGACCCGTGAAAAACCATAATTTAGAAGAGCACAGCGAAGATATGCGCGTGTTTTTTCCCACTTGTCCAGTCGGCAGCAGGCACAAGTAACACTGCTGTAGCAGTGGCTTTGTCAGCGAGAGCTCTACACAAACAACTGCTTGGACGTACAGTTAACCTCTATACTGAGAATGAAGTCTGTCGGAAGTCTTCTAGAGCAACAACCTTAAAGATATGCTAGCTCCGCCCACCAAATCTGAAGCGGGCAAACACACGCAAAGGAAGGTAACAAGAGAGAGGCAGCCTATTGGGAAGCGACGTTAAAGGAAACTGAACACTGGCCAGCTTGGCTCATGAATATGTATGACATGCTTATTTTGGTGTCACTTCAGGTCGCCCGGACAAGAGCTGATTGTGGGACTTGTTATGATGACCGCTAGGGCAGGGTGTCATTTCTGTAGGACACACTCTGGACAGTCCTATGCCAGGTCTGTTTTTGTTACCAGGCCAGCTCTATCAGTGTTAAAGTCAAACTGCAGAAAAATTTAGCACCGTGCATGTGAACTCACAGTGTAAAACAGCAGTTTGCTCTTCGAAACAATGACAAACTTTCATTTCCACTGTTGGCACTCCACCATCAAGATAGGTTACTGTTATGTAATCCTATTAATTTAGAACTATGAAGAAAAGAATATGTGACTGTCATATTTCACTTGAACTTTGTGTCAACACATCAGCGGTGAGTAGGTCAGTGTTTCCGATGGAATCCCTCACACGGACTATTTCTGGATTCTATGCCAGCTAAGGCATGCAGAGAGTGTGGGATGGGACTCTTACGCGCTGCTTAAGAAACTATGGATCCGATTACGGAAAGCAGCATTTCACGGATGACTATGCCATCCATCCCATGTCATTTGTTGATCGAAATAGATCTTCAACAGGTTTCTTTTACCACTGTATTTCAATGCTGCATTGTTAACTTCTCCGTAACTCTGTGTCATTAGCCCATCCTTGTTTACACGGAATACCAAACGGATAATTCATGCCGAGAGTTGGATTATATTTATTCCCTTTCATAAATATAACCCATTCTTATTTTTTTATTCATCATAAGTAGATATTAAATTTCCATTTTGGCTGAAATAATATTTTTTTCCCACAAACAACACATACTATACAGTTGAAACATATTGTCTCTATCGATAATTTCTACCAACATATTGAAATCTCATACAGTATGGCGGTGTGTCCTTCGGGACAAACACCAAGAAACTGTCAAAAAGTTCACCTTATCTGATAAAAGTACTTTCTATGTCTACTTAGTGTACACTATGGGTTAGACTGGCCTTCTTTCACCATGGCATTAAGTGTATTAAAAATTTCTGAGAGTACAGTTTTGCCATGAAGAAAAGGGCTCTCCAAAAAAATTGGATCAGAAAACCAATTTGCAACGTACATACAGGATGCTTTAGAAATGTCATTCATCGTGGAGATGAGCCAAAATGTCATTTCCTTTTTGTGGATTTCCAGTAGCAAATGACAACCGTTCCCACAAATTGATCCTATTAGCTTGATACACACACTTGCACACACATATTGGTTCTGCCCCGAAGACAGGTATTTGCAACCTCGATATTATGTGAAACTTTCGGAAACAATGGCCCTCCGAAATTCCAGAGAGGGGAACTACACTGTCTGGTGCAATTGTATTCTCAAAGTAAGGATGGGCAAGTGGTATTTGGTAATCTGCCGACTTAAGGAAAATGTCGACAACTTCCAGTCGTCATGTCAGACTCCACTTGATGAGAAAAATAAACATGTCTCACCTCCTTGGAAACTTTTCATCCCCTTTCCAAAGGCCTGTCAAGTGTGCTACCCTTGCTAGAGTCAATAACCAAATTAACATAACATTGCTTCCGCAGCTTTATCTTAATGCAGTGTGTTAACACTAGAACATGATTTCCCAAGGTTTTTCCCTTGGTTGAATTTGTTTTGCATTTTTTTTTCTTTCCCCCATCTCTGAACAAAAAGGGGTTGATTTCTCCTCCCACGTTTCCTGAATTTGTCTGTCTTTGCTAATCGGTCAAGATTATGCTGTCTGCATTGAACTGTTCAGTGTTTTTAGGCAGAGCCACAGACAGTAGAAAGGAAGTATCTACCAATTTATGTAATGGTTCAAGCACTTGTCTGCTTCCTGAACACACAAAGGGTATTTGATTGATAGGTTCACGACAATTGGGTCCCAAAGAGTATCACACCAGTGCCAATGGAGGGGTAATTGTGGAAAAAGACCAGGAACTTGTACAGGACAAACAGACATGATGAAAGTACATGCGATTACCGAAGGATAGCGGTAAACTGATGTCTTGATGATGTAGATTAGAAGAACAAAATAAAAGCAGATGACACCTGTTTTGCTCAATAACAACTGCAAAGGAAAGATCAGAAGCTGCTACTAAGGATTTCCAAATGTGCATGGCAACAACCTATCGGAGTCTTTATCGGCACCACCGTGTCACTGAGTATGTGTATACACAAATTTCTCCCTTCGGTGAAAGCTAATGCTATTACAGGCAAAGATAGGCACAGAAGGAAAGCTCCGAGGTGGAAGTATTTGACAGATTTGTATACTTAGTCCTTAAAGAACCAACACCTTACATTTCATAGTGCATCAACGTTAAAAGGAAATTGTAACCATCTTTTGGCAGTGTTATTTCTTGATGTTTAATGTAAAAAATTACAAATTTACATTACTCTCCTGGCATAAATATGATGCAATTATAAAAGAGAATAAACAATATGGTGATGCAATATCTAGAGGACGTCAGAACTTATGTCATGAAGATATTTTTGGCTTGTACAATGTACAAGCCTGCAGTGAGTGTGTGAGGCTAAATGCAGATTTCAGATGATCAATGGCTCAATGCATTTCAGTCAGTAGAATAAAATACTTCATTTTCAAAATGAAACATCAACAACTTACAACATTCACTGTCAATGAATTTGTTCCTTATACAAGAACACAAAAGAATAGCTGCATGTGTAGCATTGACATTGTGAGTGCCAAAGTCACTTTTTTGTCACCTTTATAAAAATATAAACCAGTCAATTTTTTTTTTAATTTTTCTAATATAGTTTGGACTAAAAACGGTACCTAAAGGATAGCCATGTCCATTTGGTCCAAAATTATAAAAAAATGCAGAAAAAAATTTTAATAATTGTAAGATGTTACACCAAAATTTTGGTGGGAAAAACTACGGCACTCAAAGGGTTAAACAATATACCTGTGTCTCATAAACGGGTTTGGTGGAGCAAACACATAATTTCAGAAGGTAACTGAACGGTTAATTGCTGAGTATGCACAAAATTGAGGGACAGAAGTTTTCTGAGATGTATTCACAGACATCTGTGATAATCGGAATTAGGCATACAACCAAAAACTTTTAACATGTAATTTGTTCATTCACACTGGTTCACTGGAACTAGGCCAGCCAGGTATTTTTTTTTTCACATTCTCTTTCAGAAATGACTTGCATCCTAATTATCCAGGAGAGGGTTAGTGCTTCAGGGGCAATGGAACTGTTACGTAGACGCTTTAACTTACTAAATGCTGACGGGGCTAGGGAAACGCCGCTGGAAAAACACAAACCTATTAGTCTGCATGGGGAGTGGTGATCACACTTGCACTACAAACATCTTATTTTTATAGCGTTAAATTCTCAAACGAACGATTGATGAAATGATGATAAACGTGAGAAAAAATTATGGTAAACAACAGTAGATGATAAATATGTTTTGCTCTGATGGCGTTAAAGTGATGCATATGTACAAGACAAGTCACACATATTTTCTCGCTTTGATATAACCCTAGTAGAGAATTATCATAAGCTTGCTTTAAATCCTACAAGCAAAGTACTATTCTAAATGAATGGAAAGAAAAATCCTGAAGGTTCATACTGAAAGGTGAACCTACCTCAGAACCTGACGTCATAATATAGGTTCACATGTATATAGGTAATGAGCAGATTAAATCTCTCCAAATGAAAAAAAAGCGAAAGATTAAAAAACCTGAAGAGCGTGTGTATTCAGAGTCTGTACGTGTGTGTATTGCGCAGTCTGTCAACCCTGCGGTGAAATGTGTCCTTCAAATGAGCACGCAGAGCCAAAGATGATTGCTGGATGAATTCACTAATCACATATCAAGCAGACTCAGATGTTTAGTCTTGCTGGGGAAATTGAGGATCCAATCACCATCAACCCAATGAAATCTACTCTCGGATCGGCTCGGACAAAGGTTTCCCAGATCTGGTTTCCAAACATTCTCCTTTTTATAAAGTTTACACAAAACTGTTCTTTGATTCCTACAGAGCTATCATAAAACTTTTCACTTCTTAATCCCTGGGCCTGACATTGCCATGCTGCTGGGGTTGGGGAAAAAGAGGGTGAATGTGGGAGGACAGCCTGTAGTTCTCCAGTCCGTTGCGGAAACAACATCTCAGCATCATCTAATAGCTCTGGGTTTTACATGTACTATTCTGTTGTTGAAATTTCAACATAAAAAGGCAAAATTAAGAATTAAAACCATCAAAGTTTTCTATCTCAAGGTCATGCATTCTGTGATTAGAGCAAAGCTTAAGTTTTACAATGTAGCATAACTCTAAATATTTGCTTTCCTCTAAAATGTGATGGACAGCCCCTAGCTCTACACATATATATAAACACACATGCAAATATTTATATAATCTCTATCATTCACACCAGGTGAAGATTTCTGAAATATTGATATTTGCTGACGGTACATTTTACTGATCAAAATCAAGATTTTTGATCACCTAAGCAGACCCATGGAAATACTTGTATCACCTTTCAGAAATCTTAACTGCTTTTGACGATGGATGTAGAATATCATGCAAACAATGAAGACATCACATATAAGTACAATAGTTGTATGATAGCTGTGATTAACATTTTATCAACATACTTAGTATATTGGAGGTGACAAAAGAGATTTGTAAAAGATTTTCAATTTGTGTAAAATGGGTAAAATATGTTGAAACAACACTTCAGTTCATTTTGACTTAACCCTTTGAGGGCTGTAATTTTCCTACCAAAATTTCAGCACATGTTATCAATTTTATGAATTTTTCTGTAATTTTTTGTTAATTTGGATCAAATGGATATCACATTTCATTGGCTACAGTTTTACACCAAAATTTTGGCAAAAATCTAAAAAAGTTTGACTGGGGCAAATTTTATAAAGGTTACAAAAATTGACTTTGGCACTGAAAGGGTTAAGTCAGGTGGTACTGGAAATATCAAGAAAAAAGACTTTCAGGGGACCGGTTCATTGCAAGGACAGCATGCAGCCATACGTAGGGATAGATTCATTTAGGCTTCAACAGGGCAGATTTCACTTTCACAGGATAATGGATTTATGCTGACACAAGGACATTTCAATGATGTCTCTGCTTCATTTACTTATGTACTTGAGACAAACGCAATCTAGACCATCGGTCAGTCCAGACAAAGCCCATCTTGTAAATTCAGAAGCTGTTAACCTCAAAAGTACTAAAAATCCTTCTTCATCAAGTAAAAATGAGATCCTTGAAACGGCTTCAAATATGGGAAAAACGGAGTGCTATATGATATATTCCTTGATGTTGGGCACTCTCTTTCACACACACTCTCGTCAGGTGAAGTGTTGTCTCAAGCAGTTCTCAAAAAGTTGAAGTCTGGGTTTCTGAAGAAAAAAGTTCAACCCCTTCAACGTGTTGCAATGTGCAGCTCTTCACGCTCAAAGGCCACAGAGCTGCTCAAAGTGTTTTTTTCAGTCGAAAATGAGATTGTGTAACCTTGAACTCATTTTTTTTTTCTGATGGCAAGATGTATGCTAATGATAAATTTTTGGGATGTCCTCCGCATGGTATCTCAACTTTTGAACTAAAAAAAGAACACCACCAGATTTCATATATTACGCATTTCAATGAACCTTCCTCTCTCACAAGGTTATGTGCAGGGGGTGTAACTAATAACAGTGACGTAAAATTGCCTTCTGAGGTAATTTGTAAATGCATCAAGTTGTGTACAGTACATAATACCTTATTGATTACAAAACCAAATTAAATGCAAATACCATAGCTCAGGGATTCATACTTTGACTTGTATCTTCATCAAATCTTTGAATATTCCATGTGCATATATTTGTAAAAATAAAACTCAAATAAATTATGACCAAAGGTGACACTTTCAAGATTAGTCACTTACATAACTTAACATTTTCTGTTTGAAAGATTGATGTAAAAATTTCCAGGTATTCTTAGTTGTTTTTTTCTGACTGCAGCAGCATTATTGGAGTTTTGTTCAAACGCCACACTTGAGGATCGCCAAGTGATGATGGCTGCTCATTTTTCATCAACAGAATCTCTCTCTCTCTGTTTTCTCTTATCTGCCGCTTCAACAGCTCAGCAGAACACACTAAATTTCAAATCTCAGAATGTTCAGCCGAGTACTTTCCCTTGTTTAATTGTCTGATGACTTGGCACATTTAGATTACACTGCTGGGGATGACCTGCAATTTCATGACCCATTTAAGTCCCTATCTCTCAATAAACTGAGTGATGTCCACTGCTTTATTGCACAGATTTACTTGGTAGGTCTACTGGAAGCGTTATGGGAAGATGCTGATCACAACCTAAATGGCCAATAATTCTCCCATCATTTTCATTCCAATGTCAAATCTTGTTACAGTCTGAAATTTTTCCACGGTTTCCAGATGACATACCTTTGCATCATTTTGTACAGGTTAAAACTCCATTGGTTGTAAATGTTGATGCATTTTCCAGTATTTTTTTAGTCTGTTTGTAAAATCTGGATTCTTGTCCTTCTCTAAACATCGTGTTGCAATGCCTCCTTTTCAACATGTCAACAAAGCTTGTATGTGTGTTATGTCCAATACAGGAGTTGAGACTAACATTCAGTATGGGACAGATAGAATTCATTTCTCAATAAACTGACAGTATGATGCTTCGTATTTCTCTGTACTTCAAAAAAAAATGAGATAAAAAAAGGGAATGATAAACAGTCCTTTCAACAAAGTCTCTCAAATTTCATGAATTTCCCTTCTGATAATAATTTCGCAAGAATCTCCATAAACATCGGCCATCTAGCTGGCATTGACTTTTTTAACACTGTTAGCATTAAAACCATTTACACCACTTACAAATGTTCATTGCAAATGCAGTGATTTGTCTGAGAAAACCTTGAAAAATGTTGCAAACAATTAAATGGTCCACAAATATGTTTCTACATAATGGTAATTGTTTATTCAAGTAAGCATACATTTAGGCACCACACTACTACAGCCAATACCTGACAGCAATATTTCATATGAACATATGGCTCTGAAGTGTGAACTTGGTGATTTTAATTTTCACTTCAGTGCAGATAATTTTAGGCGTTTACTTTCACAGCATTGTAATATTTCTATCTGAAAAAACAGGCCAAGCGCCTGCCTTCTTCTTGAGAAAGAAGCCATGCCTCGCAAGAATTTCATAATGAATGCTAAAAAAGCACGGTACAATCCTTTTATTACATGTTATCTTAATGGAGGCCACTTTGATAAGGAACTAGGCTGAGGGTGGACGCCGCTACTGCCGACAACGTAGTTGGTAGGTATGATATTCTAGCGTACACAGTCGTGATATGGGTCAGTGTTTTTTTCCAAACACTGTATAGAAAACGGAGGACACTCAAACCACAAACAGTAAGATACAGACCACAGCGGAACGTTGAGGTCAAAGCCTGTAATGGGAATATCCTAGTTCCTGTGGAAGTCAGCTCTGTCACGAAACCAACATTTCCTTCCTCCAACGTATTATTCCTCTTTGTGAAAACCTAACAAAATTACTGGGCTCATTAATACTGACTCTTTAAGACTGGGTGGCTGACTTCTTCAGCTGTGATATCATGTAGCGGCAAGGCTTTCTATCAATGCAATAATGGCATAATACGGTTAATAGGGGTCTTGTAAGTGGTTTGCAGACGGTGCCACGGTTCTAACATTTCTTTGTAAATAGCTGGTAGCTGTATGTACTGTATCAACTCCAGATCCTTGTGAACTCTCCCATAGTTCATACCATGCGCACTGTACTTGTGACCAGTCAAAACCCACACTTCTACTGTGACACTGTGTCACAACCTGTCAGCTGCCGTCCTCCATCATCAGCTGAAAGTACTGTTAATTGTTTGATTTAATAACTTCAAGTGTCCTGGGGTACAGTTGGATTACCTCGGAAGTGGTTAACTTCTCACCGGAGTGACGAAATAATGGATACCAAACCACAGCAGCCAGGGAGAATACACAAATGTACCCTTTGACCCATCCTTGTTATTGACACACAGTCTGTAGACAACTTGAGAGTCATCTAGAATTGACATTTCCCACTAGCTGTCCCACCACGTAGGTGAGACAAACGGCTCGCTCCTATCTTTACAACTTCCTTGCTGGCAAGGCTGAATGAAATATTTCTACACTGGGAATGTGATAGTGGGCAAAATTTTTGTGGCTTTGAGAAATTTACACCTTGAAGTGTGTGGTCAACAAATAAGTACTACATAAATAAATTTGTAAAGTACCTTGTAAATTGTCACTTCTGATAAAGCAAAAATTCTCTTTTCCCAGAGAACAGACTAAAATCTTGAGATTCAAGGTTTGATTTATTTAAATGTAAACCCGGATGCCATCAATACTTGAGCATAAAATATAGATTTTCTAGAACATTTTATTACCCCTACAGATGTTATGCTCTTGGTACAGAACACTGCCCTCTATCATCGTAAAGCTGCCAAATTTCCACATGATTTATCGATACAAAGAGTTAAATGGGCAGCACCAGCATACTACCATTACACCGGAATTACATTTGTAAATGTAAAATTGATAAATACAGAAGTCCATGCTTATTTACAAATTTTATGGATACTTTTTGAAAAAGATAGCTCTTTTGGCTTCAAAACGTGGAATGCAAATGAGAACGCTGATGAAAGATGAGCAATTACAGTGGCACGCTTTACAGTTGTTATTGGACAATGGGGGACACCCACATGTTTCTATACCTATCCCTCACTGGAAATACCTTCTCGTTTACGATCACAGAGTGTTGAAGCCTGCACACTTCATAAGGCAATGATATGGGGGATGTTAAAATGGGTGAAGCACATTTCACAAACAAAGGTCTAGCATTCCTCAGCACTAACTTTTGCTTGCTCTCCTTTGTTTTTTTCTTTGCTTTCCATGGGAGTAAAATTCCAGCTATTTGCCATACAGGTGATAGCAAGGTAAAAGGTCACACACAAAGAATACCATCGTTAACTCACAAACCGCTCAGATTTTGTTTGTGACCCATGGACATGTTTCCTATACGGATGCACATTTTGGTAAACAGCATAAAGTTCTTTTCAAATAAACAGTTTACATGGATTTGTAAAACTTTTCTTTTCCCCGAACCCTGTTTAAGGGGTTACTGACTTGGGGCAAAAGTTCACAAGAGTTGCAAATGACCAATTGAAAAGGAAAGCAAGTTTTACTGACTTCCAACAAAGAAGACTAGTCCAATGAAAGTGACCTTGACAGCAGCAGAAAATAGATACTCCCTTGTTTAATGTATGGCAAGTACATCTAGTAAGTGGGGTTAAAGTTTACCCTAAATGTGCCACCTTTTCAAAATATATTTTACAGTACATGTTTTCTTTTTTCAAATGTTTCTAAATCAAAAACACGCTTATGACATCATAGACAGAGAGATAAACATCACATGTGTGCTGACATCACTTGATAAACACCGCATCATTTCTTTTTATCTCTAGACACTGACATCTTCCTCTGAAACCCAGAAACTTGAGGAGTGAAACACTGCTCACCTTTATGTCGAGACTGCATACGCTGATATTGTCGTCATCGGGCTCCTTGCGTTTTCTCTTGCGCTGTATGACGGAAATTACAAAGTGTGATTTGTTACTGGCATTCTCGGAATGGTGCAAAGCACGCTCTGAGGACAGTTTTCCTACGTCACTCCTTTCACTGCCTTGTGTGTGGGATGTATTCAGATGTGGGCTTTACATGACAATGGGCCCCTTATCTTTTGTACATGTGTATGGAATGCCAAAATCATGCCAGAAACTTGCATGGCTGTCCTCTACAGAGGGTAATAAAAATCTAAAACAGCTACAATTCCAATGACAATTTACAGAATGTCCTGAATTCCCTTCTTTTAATTCTATTATGTAATATGCACATAAATATCACCTTGTTTTCCAATGTCGATGTGGGTGGGTGGGTGATAGTCATGTTATCAATGAGATTGACATGCAAATGAATATTTATGAAAAATACACAGAAATTATGTTCCAGTAATGGGAGATATTGGACTCATTTCAAGCTGTGTATTTTAGAGAAGAGTTGGGCGAGAAATAAAACTTCTCACTGTTGGCAACTTTCTTCCCACACAAGAGCAAAAACCAATTCTACCACTAGAGGGCAGTATATTTCACTGCTGGCCATTTCACACTCAGCTGCAAATGATTTTTTTCATTGCACTAAGGTAAAAAATTTTCATGGGACACCTTCATTAGTCCTTGGGTGTGATAACAAGAAAGATAACAATACAAATTGGCTGTCACGTTACAAAGTTACTCTATAGTCAGGTACTTTGAAGGACTATTTCATCTTTGTTTGGAAGTGAAAAATCAGCTTGATCAACTTATCACCTTTCATGGTTGAACTGTTCAATGATGCAAAAAAGGACATTATAATCTTAATTACAGCTCATCTACATTTGTACCTTCTCCTCATTCCATTGAGGTTTTCTGGCTATAAATGAGGACTCTTTCCGTTAAGGACTGGACGTTTTATACCTTATATATGGCCTAGATTGTAAAATTTCCGCTATTGAACTTCAGGCATATGTATTGTATATTCCCACTCCTTCATCAAACAGAAACCAATGTTTTATAATGATAATATGAAGTGATGTCCCATGAGTTTGGTGGAAATCAGAGAAATTCTAAAGCTGTTTTGCCAAATTTCTGTACTTCTGTTCTATTTAGGTGAATCCTATGGCATTGGGGAAATTGGTTACTTGTGAGCAAAACATACAATTTACACTGCAGTATCTTGACCTGATGGTTATGACTGAGCTTACGCTCATTTGAAAAAAAAAATTCAATTAAATGTACTCTGATGGGGCCCTAGGCCAGAAATTGACCTGTGGAACCTAGAAATCTTTAAATTTCAGCAGCAGTACTGCAGAGTCAGTGTGCTGTAACACATGCTGGATTCTGTCCGGTTTTCAATGAGTGATTGTGACTGATTAATGTTTGACTAACAAATGTAGCACACCCTCTAACTTGTGTCACTTCTCTCCTGTTTTGTCAGTTTAATGATTTTAATAAATTTCAGTCAGATTCCATACACGCAATATTGAAACATTTTTGTGTATAACATGAATACCCAGTGCGTCAGGGGCATACAAATTTGACTTGGAGGATACACAGCACATTATATTCATCATTATAAAATAATATTTGTGAGGTTTTTTTTGCATATTTCGAACTGTGGTAAAAGATTTAAAGTATTCATAGTGATCAGTAGAAGGGAAAAGTTGCCTTCAAAATTCTCTCAGATTTATGTAATAAAAAAATTCGTTAAATATGTGAGGTTGACAGTGAAGCCTCATGTAAACATAACTTCATAAAAATGGAAAATTTTAATGATGTTGGTCACACTTGTCTTCATTGCATCTTCTAGCCATGCAACTCAAGCAGGAGATACAGAGGAAAATGCTTTGCATCATACAGCCACAGTGCTTTGTCTGTTATTGGAAAGAGGGCGCCATCTTAACAGAAATCACACTGCAGCCACTGACTTGTGAATATGACCTTTCATCCCTGTAGGGTGCTGACGTTCGTTATGACTGGAGCTTGTCTTGCACAACATGGTAGAAAGAGTCCAAAAATTACTAACCAAATACCCCCCTGACCAATGAAGGATGGTCCCACAATGATATTGTGTGCAATGTAGCTGATATATCCTCCACAGGACACCAAATGGTTCACCAACGCCAAGATCAACATTCATGAAAATGTGTGGTGATAAGAAAAGAATAAAAGATGTTTACACTTACTTTTTGTAATCCACCAATCAAATTTAGGGCCAAGTAGCAACCATGGACCGCACAACAACAGGCATTGATCAAAAACAGATGTGGAAAGTATTTTCATTAGGACTAGCGTGGGTTGCATGGTAGGCAATACAAAGAGTACTTTCTTCAAATTTTTCATGCCATAGCATTAACATTTGCTCTCACAGTCCCTGACACTATGATTCTACTTGGCATTTCACACACTAAATTACAAAACAGTCTTACATGTAAACAAGCTGTCTGACACAGTACATCTTGAAAAACCTACTTACTGTAAATATATCAAGGGTTGAAGCTGATCTCAGTATTGACCCTCTCCTGCGTAAACTTCGCGTCCCTAAGTTTGGTGTTGGCAGTGGCCTGTTGGAATGGATGTTTTCACATAACCAGTTATAATAACTTTACATGAAAATAATACATGCATGTGGATTGGTAGCTGCAGTATTGTAGCTCTAGGTTTTGCCTGGGTATGTGGATTGGACAGCAAAACCAGACCCACAAACTAAGAAAAAACCTCAAGCTACAGTACTGCAGCTAGTGGATTGGCTGATGTCAACTCCATCAAATTGCTGCAGTTCGGAGGCCAACTTTTTTCCATCCACAGCTACATGTAGTACAGCTTCATTTTGTATGAAGGAGAAAATACTAAGACATTCTGCTACAATCTACAAAGGAAAGATGTGCCCTATGCTTCAGAACCGCTTCAATCTGCCACAGCTCTATACGATGGACCTGTATTTCATAGCTCATAGTCACTAAGTGTGTCTCATGCTATTGTATATTATATAAAAGGGCTCGACTACATCATCATCTATACTACAAAGTGCTACAGTGTGAGAAGACTATGGTCCAAATGATTGTTAAAATGACAAAATGTGGTGTGCTTATAACTTGTACCTACTAACAGTCATTCCACTGTAGCACACTGCATTCACAATATACTGTGCACACTTGACAAAACCATAGACAGTAGAGAAACGTTTCTCTACTGTTTACGACAAACCATGGAGGAACCAGAAGACAAAACGTACAAGAAATTATGTATTTTTTATTAGTATGGTTGGTGGTGCTATCCAACTCTTTGGTTATATCCAAACGGGTGAATCGTATCATGGAGGTAGTATGATCGTATAAAGTAACATGAAGAACCTTAGACTGTAGAAATCTGTACTGATGTCTATTAACAGTGAATATAAATTACAATCATGAAATGTTGATACAATGATGGGATCATTTACGATTGGTATGTTCATGGAGGTACGTGTTATGTTGAAGCCCCTGGCCTTAGGGCCCTTCGATTGATTTACTTATATATTATCTATAATTCTTGAACTTATACACCACTATAGCGGTAAAAGAGTCCTCTCTGATGTTACAAATAAATTAAACAAGTACGACTACAGGCCTTGCTAACACGTGGCCATGCTTGTTTACAATGAAAAAACCTGTATCGCCCATATTGTATTGTCTCTGGCCGGGTCAAAATGACACACTCATTTGAAGTTTGAACGTTCGTTCGGTGTGAAAGAACCCGTACACTCGCCACAGTGGGCATGATAAAAATGGATGTTCAAGAAGCTAATAAACATGATACTCTATGGATAGACAACGATTTCTCGTACCTACTCCGCCAGCTCGATTTACGGCCACCACACAAAAACAAAAGAAAGCTTACTTTTTGTAACATCTGTCCCGATTCTCGTCTGTCGCTTGAGTTTTCATCTTCGACGTCGATCTCCACATCTTCTTTCTTGGTTTTGAAAACTGAGGAGCTTGTGTGATTTCTACAACAGGGGCTTGCATGGTTGATTAAAGACAAGCCTTGTTGTAAATCGACTCAGATTTTTTGTAGCAAACCGATTATGAATAGGTGTCGATTGGAGTGGACAGTGATTTCTTTGATTTGAAAAGCCCATACTCATACAACGGACCTAAATATCGACCAATAGAGTGTCGCTTTGTAAA
Source organism: Ptychodera flava (assembly GCF_041260155.1). Lineage (NCBI taxonomy): Eukaryota > Metazoa > Hemichordata > Enteropneusta > Ptychoderidae > Ptychodera > Ptychodera flava. Next base: position 37,988,337 of record NC_091933.1, read on the forward strand.
TAATGAATTGAGAATAAACCAATCAAATCTCCTGTTGGAAACGAAGATAAGGTTGACCGCCGTTGGTGGCGCTAGTTACCGCGAATATCAAGCGCGTAATGCGTAGAAAAACAGCCGACCACAACAAGCACGGAACCTCTATGTGGTGGTGCGGATGGTGAGTTACTCGCGAGCATGGCACAGGGAGCAAGTAAACCAAGTATAGCGGGGAAGGGGAGCACTAGGTGTACGGGAGCTATCTACTAGGTAAATTAGCCCAGGATCCATGCGGTGCCTCGAATGCATGGCGGACTGTGCTTGTGTGGGCAGTGGATGAAGCGTCCGGCCGAGTACAGCAAATTAGGGAACCGTCATTATTTACGGCCTTGGGGGGGGGGGGGGTCGGAGGAATTGCTTTAGAAACTCCAATATTTCGGGTAACCTCCCCTGCCAACCATGACGTGTTTGAGTAACCCCCTCTATGCTACAGAAATTTTGAGTGACCCCCCCCCCCTAAAAAAAGAAATTGGGAAAGTTAAATATCAATACAGTAAAATGGATTGCTGCTGTGACAGGCCCTGTACAGACCCTGATTAAACCCTGTGGTACATAGTTCCGTGTTGGAAAGAGGTTCCATTGCTGTGACAGGGGCTTATGTACAGGTCTGTATCTGTATATAGTGCTCTGATGACATGCAGTGTTCTCCGTAGGATTTTTTACAAGAGAGTGAAGATGTGGTGCAAAAGCACCACAAGCGACAGCACAACGGGGGAGGTCAGGAGGGTGGCCGTTGGAGCTTTTGAAAAATAGATATTAAAATGGTGTTATTTGATGGCACTTGGGGAGTATTTTTTTCAGATTTTTTTCTTACAAAGAACTCAAAGGAACAGAAATGTGACACAGTATTCCAAAACTTATATTCCAGTTCACTGATTTCAATGAAGATTACATTTTTTGAAAACGTAAAAATAGCGACAGACATGATTTATTCACATTTATTATTTATTATTATTTTCATGCAATAAAAAATGGGTTTGTTGTCAAGGCATTCCACTGGTTTTAAACTTTATAAAAGTCAGAATTAGCTTGCTTTACACATTTTCCCCTATCGGTAACCTATACAATGTAGAATATAGAAAGCAGATGTTTCTCATGAATTTTCAGGCAAGTATATCAATACGGCTAGTTTTCAGTCGGGTTCGAACCCACAACATACGGCATCAGTCTTTAATCAGGAAATACTGCAAAATGTACTCAGTACCTGCCTGTAACATTAAAGGCTTGCCACATCGAATAGCTGATCATTCTCGTCTGAAGATCACAATAACGTGAAACACATAGTGTAATGAGATTTTAGTTTCTGCTTGAAACCACCTGTATTATGATATATATATATATATATATATATATATATATATATATATATATATATATATATATATATATATATATATATATATATATATATATATACTCAAATGTAGCTAAATAGTTCAAATTCACTCGGATGGAAATAAATACAGCAATGATGTAAAGTAACGTCATGCAAGTGAAAGCAATAGATCATTATGGGTTCTCTATGATTGTGTCATATGAATGATGAAGATATGACATCAGCAGGATTAGTTTATAACAATTAATATACAGCAAAGAATATATATATATTATATGTGTGTGTACATATACTGGGTATGAACATACATATCTCAAGCTTACATATTGCTGTTCTTCACTGTTATTGTTGTATTAAATCATAACTTCACTAAATTCTTCAGTTCATATCAACAAAATTGAGTAGCCCCCTTTCATGTTCTCCACTTTTGAGCAACCCCCCCCTTGTAGCTTTCCATTTTTTGAGTGACTGCCCTTAGATTCCTCCGACCCCCCCCAGGCCATAAATAATGACGGCTCCCTTAGACCACATGATCATGTGAGAGGGAATCATAAGCTGAATAGCAAAATTTACATTATCATTTCCATTACGTGTAGAATTTATCCTCCGAAAACATCTGTGATGTTGTGGAAGAAATTGTAATGTATAAAAGGGATGACCCATCTTTTACTGTAATTTTACTTTACTACCGGTACTACATGTAACCATGGCACTCCTATCCTCCGTACTTACATGTATATATCTTCCACCAGAAATGCATCACTGTAAGTGTTATACAAGCGAAACCAGTGCAACCCACTATTTCATCACATTTCAGACAGTCCCTATAAATCATGGATGTAAAAAATACCGGTACATCCATGTTCTAATTTACATGTTACCCTTTCACGACCAAGTTCTGATACAACTGTGTTTTCTCTATCGCAAAGTAGGAGGCAGTCATGGTTTACCAGAGTTTGCACTTTTGCTATTTCCATTTCAATACTGATAGTATGATTATTCATTTGATATTTTGGCAAGTTGCATCTTAATGGGAAATCTATAAATCACTACATGTAAAGCTTTTGAGTGGATACTGATTCTGAAAGTTGTGTAAACATACGTTTGTAACCCCATCCAAGTTACAAATTTAGCTATGCTAAGCGAACACTATAATAATAATAATAATAATAATAATAATAATAATAATTATATTTTATTGCTTGCTCGTAAATATACGATTTATATCACATTTATGGCAATAAAAGTGTAATACAAAAATAAGTTCAAATTTTTCTTCAATAAAGATAAAGTAATACAGTAAAATAATAGTAGCTAATAATAAATATACCAGTAACTAGGTATTTCTTTGTTTATATAAAGTAAAAATATAATCTGCGAGTTGTTCATTAAAAGATAACTCTTGTTTTGTTAGTAGAGAAATAAGCTGATTTTCATTTGTATCTTTTGGGAAATTGATTTTACTGAAAAAGTTCTTTCTTTGGACTTTGTATTTCTGACAGACTAATAAAAAGTGTGTTTCATCTTCAATACTGTTGGTGTTACACTGATTGCAGTATCTCTCAGTAATTGGGGTTTTTGGAACAGTGTGTCTCCCTTTTTCAATTGCTAGATCATGATTGCTAATGCCAAGTTTGGTGAGTAATTTTCTTTTCTCACCTTGTAACTGTGTTAAGTAGGGTTCTAATCTAAAATTATGTTTTTTTTTGCAATTCCCTGACCTTCGGATCATAACAACAATATACGCTGTCGTTCTTCAAAAGACGGCATTGTTCCGACTCTGCTCTTTCCGGACTGTGGAGTTTTGGTTTTAAAGTTTCTGAACCAGGCCAATTTATCAGTAAACCGACTAATTTTGGGTAGTTTTGTCCTGTTTTGAAATCTTTGAATATTGCCAGCCCCTCACTTGATGGGAGTTCAGAAGGGAAAATACCTGATATATGCATATCATAGACTTCTCCTGCGGACAATGTGTGCCGATTTCATCCGCCATGGTCATCAGGTCAAAAATAGCAGTTTGCCGAGGTATTTCAACGGACCTCCATGAGGTATTTCAACGGCCCTCCATGATAGTTAGAACAAAAGAACATTGATTGCACTGGCCTCTAACAAGAAGAACATTCAATAGTAGTTCAAACTGTTTTCATTTGTGCCCTGAATTGCCGAGTTGTCTCTTTTCAGGTATTGTTGGAAAATGTGAATGTTGCATCTATAGATATTACCCATGTACATCCATGAAGACAGTTGCGAAAGAAGTCTCAGTATTTCTGTCTAGTCAGCCTACAAAATGCATATGTAATGAGCTTACATAGCCAAAACTGACTTTCATAATAATAGCCTAGCATAGCTAACAAATGTAATGTGAGTGACATTGAAATAAAACTTTTTATGTACTCTGTCTTATACAGGTAGGAGGATTTCACAATTTACCCTTTGAAGTAATTTGAAATCAAGTGTATGTAGCAATCCTTCAGACCACAAAGAAATTTATCAATAATGTGCTTTCAAATTCAGTGCCTTTGTCAATAGTGGTTTCCAGATGGCTGTTTATCTTTGCCATTGGGCAAGAGAAGATTTACTATGTGAGTGACTGGAATCTGTAAAACCCCTAACCAAAGTATATAACTATACTTATGGGCTGTAGAGCTAAATTTGTATAAGATAAACCAATAACATAAATCAAACTTGAGACTCAGTCTTCCGAACTCTCTCCTCTAAAGCATGTCATATCATTTGAGCAATTAAACTGTCTAAAGTACAAAATGTTTTGCATCTGAACCTATTTTCATGTCATGAAAATTGTTGCAGTCATGAACACTTCACTGCCTTAGTTTTAGGACGTGTATCTGATTTCCAGCCTACTGTTTGGTGTTAAAGTGACATTTGCTTAATCTAATTCGTAGTAGTTTATGTCTTTTCTAACAAGATGACCTTGCTGATGTGCAGCGTGCTCGGAAGGTTATATCTGATTGGTCGATTGTAACTATTCAAAGCAACTTAATGAGTTTAATTGTATTATGGCATGATTCAGCCACCCACTTGGATAACAGCTCCCGAGACGCTGCGCATCAGCCCAGATGGATGTGTAATGCAGTGATTGAACCAAACCAGTAGATGTACATCGAGTTATCCATTGAATACAGCTAGGATTTACATGTAGTACATTCAAATTGTTACAGTATCAGTTTTGGTAACATTTAAGCTGTTTTCAGCAGGAAAATTATAGACATCTATTCCTTAGTTAAAATAGTGAGGTCATCAGCAGTGTTTCATCCAGGATGGCATCAACAGAGGGGATTTTCTCCCTTTACCAGAAAATTTAGGGGATTTTACCAGTTCATGTGTTCTACTTGTATTTCTAAGGTGTGACTGGCACCATTTCATGGGGGATATAGCCCCATGACAAATTTCTAGGGATGCCAACATGTCAACAAAGGGGGAATCCTCCCGTCCCCCTATATTAATATCTAGATGAAACACTATCAGTGGAGCATTAATGGTGAAAATGTCCATTTGTATGCTGTAACATTGACAGCAACATTTCATGTCATAAAAAAAAATTGATAGGGGTGAAATTTATTGAAAAGTGTTTACTTGAGTGTTCACTGTGCAAAAGATTTCCTTCACTAGTGACCATGCCAGCTACAATTCAAGGCACAATGAGCTGTAACTTTTGGCATTATTTTCATGATTTTATAATAAGATTAAAATTTGTTCATAGAAATATTCTTACTCAGAGATGTTTACTCAAGTATAATTATCCACTGAGAAGGACTCCATGGGGAGGTTTCAGTGAGACAAATAATAAATGGGTGCCGCACCCAAATATGGCCGCCTCCGTACAACTGAACGGTAAACATCCTAAATGGTACAGCATGTACACATTTGAATCTTTACAAATACAACATGGTGCAACCCACTGAAAGAACGGGAAAGGGATTCACTCCACTTTGACAAAAAATTCTCCTTTTTTAACATGGCAAGATTTGAAAGTGAGGGAAATTTAAAATGAACAAAAATCTGTTCAATTCCTTGCCTATTCTGCCACAAGCAAATGTTATTGAGGAATAGTTAATGACTATATTGTTCAATTTGAAGATTGCAATGAATGTCTGAGGAAATTGGAGGTACCTTGATATTGGATAACATTCGCAGAGTTGCAGCTCATGGACCTTTAAAGCTTCATTGTAAATGAAAATAAGTGAGTCAGAACAAGTAAAAAACACACATAAGCATGTACTTTTCTCTTATATGAAAAGTAAGAAGCTGAAGGGAATTCAATTTTGCTTGTATTAACAACATGAGGGGGCGTTCGGGCCAGGCCCGGACTTGCCTGTCCACTGCGGGCAAATCGGCGGGTCGTAGAGGCTAACTTTCAATAGATCGCAGCAAAGAGACTGCTCTGCTAAGTACGACACCCCGATCCACTGGCTACCTGACTCTTTAGCCCTTGAATATATATAAACAAATGAAACAAATCAAGCTTGAAAGATAAATTTCAGTACATTTTGGCATGCGCACTCCTACTGTACCCTATATCAATACTGGGGAACTTGAAGCAACCATCTTGGTCACATGACAAATGTACAATTGCACTAAAGTGTCCAAACATTCCTAAAGTACTTTTCTGATTAACTAAAATACAAAGGCATGCAATTTTCCATGTTGAAGACTTGCTTTTCCATTCAAATTATTGAAATAGTTCCTGATATAATTTGCTAAAACCAGTGAAGAGTTCCTTTGCTACAGACACCAATTTCATTGGCATCATCACAAGCATGTCCCATGTATTTGATATCTACAAGCTACTGATAACGTCGACACAAGAGACCACAACATTAATAGACAGAGCAGAAAAGTGAATTGGACCATAACTTTTGGAATGAAATGGGACCTGAAACCAAAAAGATGAAATACAGAAAAACAGAAACGATAAATCAGTTTAAAAATATGTCAAAACACAATTGTCATCTTTCCAAAGGCACTGAATAGTGGAATCTTGAAGCAAGAGCAGACACAGTAGATAATGGACGGGAATAACTCTAATAAGGAGAAAAGTTGAAAACATTGTTAAGAACTACTGAAATATGTTAAGTTCACATTCAAATATGAAATGAAATTCCTCCTCACAAATCAATTGTGCACAATTGTATTGATCCATCTCATCTAAATCTTTTCTATGATCCTTTTCAATGGCCAACTTGAAACTGGAGCAACATAACTGAGACAGCACCCAATCTAATTAATGTCTGATGTAAAGATGGCCGTAAGTCTTTTACATTATCGTATACGGTCCGTATTTTTCTACATTGCTTCCCTCACTACATCTTAACCTGAACCGTAGGAATCCCATTAAAAGCTTTCACACAAGCCAATCAGAATGTATGTTACAGAAAGCACTGGAGGAGATGATAACAAGCCAACATAAACAACATGTTCAGAGTGAAGCCGAAAATGCTGAAGAAGCCGTTCTCTGATTGGTTGAGTACTTTATACTTTGAAAAAAAGGGAGATTTCCGATAGAGCAGGTTCAGATGTACCGGTAGGTAGTAAGGGGAGGACCAGAGAAAAAAGACCATAAAACGATAGCATAAAGGCCGACCCATCTCTACATCAGATTTTAATCAGATTGAGACAGCATCATTCAATGCCTGTTGTTCATGCCTTCAACAATGAACTTTCTTGATTAGGCTGAATTTGATTTGACATTAGACAAATTACGTCAACTCATCATACGAGATACTTTCCTAAACCATTCATGTTGCCAGTTATCCTTTATTCAATTCATAAAATGTTGAAAGAAATTTTTGTTCATTACCAGTACTTGCGTTAGCCCATGCATATCCACTGATATCTGAATTGCATATTTCAAATATTGCTGTGCCCAGTTTCTTTGTTTCAGATCGACTGATTCATATTCGAATATATAGCCATTTTGAAATGTACGTGTATATGAAAATGAAACTTCTGGTTAACCACTGAATTCTCCAAGCAATATACCATTCATACCTAGAAAATATTGACGATAATATTGTAGTATACTTTTCAATACATGAGTACAGCACATTTGATATTTCCAAAATTTTGATACATACAAAATTAACAGTATCATAATACCAATACTGACAGTACAGATGACAAGGTAATTCTCCAATCTTTCTTACTCAAACAATTTATAGCAGAAGTTTGCTTTCCTTCCTGGCTTGTTCAGGGGTTACTGTAGCTTTATAATAAACCAAACATACAATACCCATGTAATTATAACATGGTACGACATCAATTTTCGGACATCTTTATCTACAAAACTATTGTACCAGTGTTTTCTTTGTTTTACTGTCATTTCTGAAGACAATTATTTTTGTTTTTGACAAAGTTACACCATTGTTTGATATATCTGCACACCAAGTATTATTAGTACAGAACATTCAAGTCTCTCAAGCTGTATTATGAAATCTTCAAGCAATGCCATATCATTTTACATACAGTGAAAGGAAAATATCTTTCAATTCCGATATCATTTGTATACCCAATGAATGTATTCTACATTTTCAAGCACACATGTACCTGGCACTGTGATCATTTAAACAGCGCAAATAGAAAAGGATAAAATACATCCCTGTCTCACTTCCAATAGAAATTATCAGAAATATACTGGTCTAGTCTGACTCGTGATTTGACACCACTGTTGTAAAGAATCTCCATGATGATAGCATTTTACCATGTATGTCGTTATGCAGAAGTTACGTGAATAGGATTGTATGATGAGCTGTATCAAAGGCCTTTACAAAGTTAAGTCCACAAAAGGACTCTATAAAATCTACACCCATATCTGCCTGTATAGGTCTTGACAATAGAGTACAGAGTGAAGATATAATCAAGGGTCTAAAACCTAAATTTGTTGAGTAAACACCTTGCATGGCACTCTGAAAACTACCCTTCTACCTTGGCCCATTTTATCGAAATCAATCATTTTTTGTAGTCTACATGGTTACTGTTGTGTGATATAGTCTTTCAGTAATGTTCAGAATCAATCCATGCCATCAAATATGTTGAAATACAAATCAATCATACAAACATTTTACGACTGTCAAACCTGTGTAAGAAAAAACGACCATATCGATGGCCTTGCTATAGAGGATGGGTGTGGCATTACTTTCAGTGTAGGTAGTGTGCTGAGTGGTGAATTTAGGACAAGATAACAGTAATAAATTGATTCTCTTTTAAATTATGATACATGCATTAAATGTCTTGAAGAATCATGAATTAAATAAAATCAGTCAAATAGACTCATTCCAATACTTTGTCAATTGACTCATTTTGATTCAAATATTATTTGTCCAGGGTCATTCGAGTCAACTACCCTGACCACTACACACCAGTTCTTTTTACCAAGTTGGAGCAATTTCATGCAGCCACTACACTGACCACATAAGAGACGTAGTGGTTCTGTAAAGTGACTTTAACATGTAAAATGTTCGTCCAAGATTTCCTCATTTTGTACCAAAAGAATGCGCCTCAGGGACAGATAGTCAAACTGTCAAACTTTGAAAATCCTCTTCTGATCTACCATTTGTGGGGGCTCTTGGAGTAAGAAACATTCTCACCGTCTTAGGGTTTCAAAAATCAAAAATTTCATTTTTCCTCATAGAGTAAACACAGGGATGGCAGCCATTTAGAATTTCATATATCGGTAAATGTCAGGTAATTTCTTTCTCCAATACCAAACTTTGCTCAGTTTATCCCTGACTTTTATTTTTATTTGGTGAGAGAATGGTTGAAAGTTTTCATTGAGGAAAGTTGAAGTCTTTCACTTTTGAGGCGCATACTACCTTAAGCCAACCATAATCAGCCCTGTGATCAATAAAAATGGGGTTTTAACTTGAGACTGTTTCTGGCACTATGCCAGAGCTTTCCATTTTGGCATATTTGAAGTTCACACTATCAGTACCAAGTGAACATGGGATGTACATAACATGAAAGAAAGCAAGACTACGAGAAGTGAATCAATAATCAGTAAATGTGTCAACTAGATTTATTCATGACACAAACGTCACAAGTCTACCCTGGATGTACAGTACAGTACAGATGCACTTTCCTTTTTTTCTTCTATTCAATAGTGCCCCTCCTACAGCAAACTCATGGCGTTATCTATTGATGCCATCGTAAATTGTCAACTTCTGCATTTTGGTTGTGTCTTTTGTATACTGGATAAAAGGAGCTTGTCTTTGAATGGCTCGTGAAAAATCCCTGGCCGTTAAGTGTTTGGAGCAGTGTATGGATGACCTAAAATTCGAACGTACGATTTCATGAGACTTGAAAGAAGTAAGTTGGATCTGGAAAACCCAGTTTCATTATCTATACCAGGAATTTGTGTCACACAATCTTTAGTCACAGAGCAACTTATCCAAACAGAGTAAGACATGTACAAGGTCAAGTTGACATTCTCGGTATTTGCTAGAAAAATATTTGCCAGAGAATTCAACAGAGTATTTTGCAAGTAGAAATCAAGAATAATTTTAAGTTGACTTTCAGTCATGTTATTGTTTTAACTCAAAATGTTAATTGAAATGTCTGTCAAAGAATCCAACACAAACAATGCTAGCATCAAATACATGTAAGTTCCAGTAGTTTTATCTGGATGCGGAAACTTCTTCACAAAATTTATCTCCTCTTTTCCTCAGCCCATTGACAGTTATAGTTGTGGAGGGTTTTCCAATGTGGAAAAAAGTTTCCATAGATGTTGGACAACTTTTGACAAAGTCTTGATGATGAGATGCAATTGTTTTGTGGTGTAGCAGTAACTATATTTTCCATTGAACCAAACAACAAGGACGATGTAGTTCATACGCCACGGTAGTCAGTTATCAGGTACATGTAACTTCTATGTGTGTAATATCTCTTCATAACTATGGAGGCTGGAGAGTCCATTTGATTTCAGAAAGATACTCTGGTGAAGTTGTGCACATGTCTGTACGCTTCATATCTTGAAATAAAAGACTGCATTCTTGATACATTGAAGTGGTAGTTGGGGAAACCTTTGCATACTAAACCAGTTATACTGCATATTTGTTGGGCAGCTTGTCCAGTAGCAGTCATAGCATAGGTAGCGCCCTCTATGGTATTTCCGTACCTATCTATATCTGTCAATAATTTACCTGTACAGTGATTGTGTCGACATCACTCTGGCATGGTTCGTGATGTGACTGATCTGGTACAGACAAGAACATAAGATCCTAAGAAGATACATTCCAAGATGACCAGGTTATGGTGGATAATGTCCTTAACTTTAATTTTCTCATCAACAGGACTCTGTACTGAGGAATCGTGGAACTGGACTAGGCCATGTGTCTATAATACAGACGGGCAGTGTACCATACAGGTAAGCCTAGCCAAATAGTTTAACTGTCATACACAGGAATCCAAAAATGGGTGGATTGATCGATAATTTGCTGATTGACGTCTACGTTGCCATTCCGTCTGTCTTTATGGGTATGTTAGAGTATCATTTAGGTGTCCCACTTTTTCTGTTAAACAGGTGGTTGAGTGAAGTTGTTTGTCTTGGCAACCGTGTTCAGTGTCACAGAACATGAATTTCAGTTGGTTTCTATCTTTATGAAAACACAGCCACAACTTTGAAGCGTGATTCATCCATTACAGTTTCAGAATGTCGTAGACACATTTCAATCAGGACACTATTACAGTGTCATCAGCGTCAGGTTTGGTGACACAGTCACACCAAAGCTATGAGGAAATAGTTGTGTGTCACTTTGAAAAAAAAATAACGGTAAAGTGGTGCTGTGCACTGTTGCTTGAATGAATTATGTATACTGTGCCCAACAGACTGTACTTTTTCTTCAATTACTGTTGAGCTAGAACAAATAAAATTGCTACATTTTGTACTCCATTTCCAGAAGTCTTATTTCCTTGTTGTTTTGAAATACCTATCACAAAGTAATTGTACAAGACTGTACAGTAGCTGTCTTTTTGGGGGGATTTTAATGACGTTGATCTTCCCATTGATTGCTATCAGTAGACAGGTTGGCTGTGTGTCAACACTTCAAGGAAATCATTTTCATAGTAATTCCTGAAACTACACCATTATCTGAAAGGGGCTTGCAATGAATGTCTGTATGCTAATAGCACATGGCCTTTTCAAATTCACCAAAGTGTGTTGAACTTTGCTGAGGAAATAGCACTGTTCTCAGGTGTCAAGTGCGACTTATGTCCCTCAAGGTCAAAGCTAAGAGAGAGAATTTTTACGAAATTCTGTGACTGACATTCTATGAAATTTTGCCAATTTCGAACCATGTTATTGAACGTATTGATCACTGCAAGTCCAGAAATGATGCTTCAGACAACTTGAATTACCCTTAGCATTTATACACCCAGGCTAGCTATTCTAATATACAATACATCCGGTTGGTAAATTTTGACCAAAGTATAAGTCAATTTATTCCAATGCCCAAGATTACCACTACAATATAACACCACGTTTTTCTCCCTTTTTCCTGGTAAAAGTGAAAGTACATGAGCATTTCTTTATCACTGCTTGTTACATTATCAAGCTACTTAAAACAGTTACAATTCTATCATGATGAACTTCATGATCGCAAATATTAGCATCACTAATTAGGTATTTGTCGTTCATTTGAGTGCAAACTTGATGAAAGAAATAAATAGCTTGCATGATTCCTAAGGCTGCATTCACAAAAAACGGTTAGGGGGAGGGCTGGAGGAATTCAGGGGGGATTCGAAAATTTTGGGGGTAGTGGAGGGGGGAGACTTGAAAATTTTGCTCTACCTGTGGGGGGGGGGACTTGAAAATTTTTGGGTCCCTTTTGAGTTTTACATTTTCCAATTCCAAGTTTTTGTCGGTAATTCAATGAAAAATGAATACCATTTTTTATGTCATCAAAATGTTGTAATGTTAGTAATAATTTAACAAAATCTAGAACCATTTTGTCACATTTCAAGACTTTTATCTCGAAAAAATCTAAACGTGTGATTTGTCGTAAAAAACAAACTTGAGCCTCGTAACAGGGCAGAAGCTGCAACAGTTAATGATTTCTGCAATATTTCTATGCAATATAACAACTACAGTTTCTTGCTATCTCCCTACAGCATGCTCAAACACACAATATTTAGTTTGTCGACAAAGCCTGTATATATAAATATAAATATGTATTTGGTGATAATTGAATTGGAGTCCAGACTGACAGTCAGTTGTCAGTGATACAAATGCATGGTACACATACATAGGCTGTGATAGCAAGCTGAATACTGGACACTTCAACATGCTGTAGGGAGTACAACAAGAACGCAGTTGTAAAACTGAACAAAAATATTGCCAAAATTATCAAAGTTAATACAGCTACTGCCCACGGGTAGTGTCACTATCAGATACTACCCTGCTACTGCAGTGTCACGGTCACTGCATACCTGAACAGTGACAGAGACAGCTCTGACTCTGATGTACATGGTAGTTGAAGAAGAGTTTTGGTCAAATGACACTAATGACAGTGAAACTCACTTGTACACAAGATCAGGCCAGAGAGCAACACATGGATGAAAACATAGAAATGTTTGAATTCTGGCATATGAGAATAATAAAATATTAAAGAAAAAAGATGGGGTCACCATGCTTGATTTTCTAAATTTTCACACTCTTATTATAAAATGATACAGAAGTAAAACTTTGAATAGTAAAGACTAAAAGAAAAAATATGTGACCAAATGGAATTATTTATTTTTTAACCAAATTTGCAATTATCACACCCAAAATTTCAGAGATTAAAACAATTATTTGATGGAATATTTTAACCTTCCGGTATTGTCAATTTTGAGTAGCATCTAATTCATATAGGTCTTGTAGTTTTGAACATTTTTTTGGTAGGTCACTGTGCAATACAGCAATTAGCTAGAATTCACAATTTTCCTACTCTCTCATGATTGCATTTTGTGTGCTCTTCAACAGGAGCAATTGACCTGGCCAGAGTTGGATTAACTCAAGTTGGCTTTTAGACCAATAAATCTAAAAAATTCACTGATGCATTTAAAGAAGTTGCCTTGGAAATATGACAATACAAAGTGCTAATACAGGTAGTGTTGAACACCTGTGAGCAGAACGGCACAATACATGTTTATTTTTTCTGCGCTCACATCCTTTACAAATACGCGGGCCTGTGATAGTTGGGGGGGGGACTTGAAAAATTTTGACCATATAGAGGGGGGGGGCATTTGAAAATTTTTTAGGGTACCTAGGGGGGGGATCTGAAAAAAAAAAAGATTTCAATCGAGATTCCTCCAGCCCCCCCCCCCCAATCGTTATTTGTGAACGCAGCCTAATGTAGGCTTTATATCATTACTTATTTCTAGATTTGTTGAAGTTATTTCAATTGTTAGATTCAGAGACAGGTTCATCAAACTTAGACAAGCCTAGAATGTTAATAAATGCAGTCTTTGTAATGCCCACATAATATCTGCCTTTTGCCGTGAGCTTTGTCCAATGTTACTCTCTAAGGTTTTGGTACTTTAGGACATTTGTGGTTAAACGATTTTGGCAAGTGGTTTAGTAATTCAAAGGATGAATTCTGTCTGTGGTGTCTGTAAACAGATTTGTATATTTGACCACTAACAGACATGGAATCTGGAAGCTGAGATAGTGGAAGTGAAAAGATGATAATCAAATCCTGTTTTTGTAAAAAAAAAAGTGAGCTTAAAAGAGAATTATTTTGATTGGTCAGACAATCTCTCAATTATGAGCTGACTGCTTGTACATGAACATATTACCAATTCATTGATTGTTCAAGCAGACAAATGCTCATAAAGACGAACAGGAACTTAGTTTAGATCAGTAGCTTTCAATGTTCCTTCCTATTTTATTCAATTAAAGTCAGACATTTGACACTACTTTGTGAGAACACCCACCAGTTTAACAGTGAAGTGTTACAATGATTACAGGACTGTAGAACCACTTCCCTTCCGTTTGCTCTGAGAAAGCAGTCCGGTTTTCAAGTTGTGAAGTTGAATACCTACATGTATGTTGTTGAAAGTGTACAAATTATGATTGTTTGCTACTGGTATCAAGTCATTGAGAATTGATATTCGTAACTAATCAGGTCTAAGAGGGTATATTTTGTATAAATGATTAATTTTTACTATCATTTACTTCAAGCATTCTACAGCTCTGTGTGTTCCTTAAGCCATCGATAACTATAGTCATTATGATTTCATATTTATAATTAATCGGACCTGAGAGGGCACATTTTGCACAAATGAATTGTTTTTATATCATTGCTTCAAGCATTTCCATAGCTATAAGGGTATCCTGTAAGCCTATTTGATGCAATGCTGACTCATAAGAGAGATCTCTTTGAAAATTTTATATGTTAACTGTACACACATCAATATAGGAATTACTCAAGACAAATTTCCATAATTGCCTTGATTAACTCAAAGAGATCAGGAATGTTAGGAGGGACACAGCTGTTGTAAGGTAGCCATTAACTTCTAATACTGACTGCATTGGCTACGGCATAAATCACCAAAGTACTGGGCCGTATTCACTTCAGCAATGAATGCAGCAGAGTGTGAAGTAAATTGAAAAGGTCAGACTTCATTAATAACTGTAATGAATTGCACTTGTAAATTAAAACGGTTTACATGTGTGTGTGTAGGGGGAAGGGGAATCGTTTGACTGGCAGCCATTATGCATAGCCCATATGTAACATGTCTCATGCAGTTTTGATGACATATATCATCATACTGCTAAGTCAAGAATTCATAATTGGTGTTTGCACAAATCTTTCATAATACTTAAAAGAAGGCATAAAAATTAGGTATGAGGATTAAGCTAAGCCTGAATAACTGAATTGTCGGTTGAGGCACATTGGAATTTAATATACCCCAGGGTATTCGTGTCAATGACTTTTCCTCTGGCCATACTTTCAGTTGCCACAACAACAAAGGACAGGCTTGGTGGCCATTCTTAACCCAACTGACACTTTCTGAATGGTGAATGACTTGGAAATTTACAGTGGCATTAATATTCAGACAACACAAATAACTCCACAACTTTCAAATCGTGCAAGTGTTTATTTGGTGGAAAATTTAGGGAAGTTGTGCATTTACCTTGATTGGACATTCTTATTTGTTTGTTATTTTGTTGATTTCACTTACAATTCCACTGCTTGCAAGCTTTTCACTTAGTTTTGAATTTGTCCAGAGTTGTTGTTTCCCTGATCAATCAACTCATTTCGTCTCTTCTACAAGCAAACTCAATCATTATGGTGTGAACATTTATTTCATATCTACTACTAACTCTAACATTCGATGTTTTCATTTCTTTCAATTCTAGAAAAGGCATAGTTCAATGCAGCGTCTAATTTTCCTCTTTCAGTGTGTTGAATCACAGTCCCTCCACCCCAAATTGTGTCTGAATACTCAGTATTTAGCCTCGCACACTCACTGTATTAATTATTATGTGCAACATGTAATGTTATAATTGACAAATGGATTCTCATCTGGACCAAAGTTCCATCATGAACAGCAACATTGTACGTTACAATGACATACTCTCAATGTATTTACAAGTTGATCATCAGGAATTTTAATATGACTTTAGGAAGAAAACAAGAAACCATATACCCGGTAATACAGACAGAGTACTTAAAAAACCTCAAAAGTTACAGCTAGTGGTGCTTGTATATACATGATACCACTGATGTTCAACCTGGCGTGAGCACTTCCAGAAATACTTGATCACAAAAATAATCAGGACTTTATGTTTCTGTGATAAAGTACTGGTAGTAGTTTGGTATCAGAAATGTATTAAATTGGGTTATAATGATGTTGCTATGCAGTAACTCCCCATAAACATTTTTCAAACTATGTAAATATCCTGATAAGAGACTGTTGTCATAAAAGATTGAAATGAATTGAGCTAGTTTTGCATTGTGAAATGAATTCACTGCACGAAAAATGTAGACGTTTCAAAAAGGAGAAGTTGTTGGATGAAATGCTTGGAGAAATGGAATTATTCTCTGTTGATGATGATGATATTTGAAGATTTTACTCCGTAATTCATCGGAAGAAGGTTTGAAAGCGCCTCTGACACATTGGCTGCAATGGACGGCTCTACCACAACTGTAACCTCAGGCGACCTTTGACATAAGGCTAGGATTTGACTATTTGAAGGGCAGTATGTACAGAAACAAAGTCTGGCAATGTTTGATTTGTCATTCTACCATAAGTTTTGCCAAACTGATCCCTTTCTTACACCTTACACTCGACCAAAACTTGACTGAGAGTGAACCATTCAAATCTCATATATCTTTTGTAATTCCTCACATTTGACAAGAAAGTCAGAGTCAAGCTATGTTTTGCAGTGTATACTATGATAACATGGGAAAAAAAGCCCTAGAAACAGCAATTACCTAATAATTAATAATCATTTGACTCAAAGTAAAGTCTGATCACAATTTCCACAACTTGTTTTGATATTGATGTGTCATGTGTTATGGTCTGGCATTATACCTATCTCCCGCCTTTTCTGTTTCTCTGTTTGTTTGTTTTCGTTTTTGACCCACGTTTGATTATGCACATTATACCTTGCAGTTTTGAAAGTATTTATGGAAGAATTTCATTGGCAACTGTAAAATTGTTGTTGTTTCATAAGCAGACATGCTTCATAAATACTGCAATTGATAAGCAAGAGTAAACTGGGAATTATATATGGACACGCAGAGCATCCATGTAACCACTGTAAGTTAACAGCAGAATGCAAACTGCCGCCCCGGGCATCCAGGTGAAAGATCATAAATTCATACAACAATGGGGTGTGTATAGGCTTCTTTTAGGCTTGCTGTTGACTTGATTTCCCACTGTGCATTTGGTTGAAGTGTACTTAAATGACTGACTGGATATCAAATGTCTCCATGTGTGATGTTTCTCAAGAAAACGATGAAAATCAAAGTGTCTTTCACTCAGATCCTCAAAAGAAGAATGTTGTTTACCTCACGGTTACCGGAAAACAGACAAAAAATTCAACCAACACGCCATTGGAACTCATCCAATGACACATTAGTTATTTCGCCCTTTTGTGGCCGACCTTTTGGGGACAATTTTGTTTGTTCACGAGCCGGCAAGCACATAATGAGCTGAAATAACTCAGTCGGCAAACCATGACCTGCAATCTTGGTCACCATGGCCCAACAATTGTTTGTTGTCTGGCTCGTAAAAACTCCCAAGGACAAGTTCTGTTTCTGCATCAGGATTTACTAGTACATGACACAACAAGTCTTATCAAAAATTTGAGTCATACCTTATACCACAGTAAAGCATTTTGAATGAAAGCTGCATAATTTTTGTAACATTTTCAGATTTTGATTACAATCGGCAGGTTTTTAATCTAGCTGAAAAGACATCCTTTACCACAGTAACTATGGGGAACAGTTTAAATGTAATGGTGGCATATTTAGCAAATTGGCAGATGTAGCTTAGATTCTGCTAAAAAAGCATGCTAGCTGAAAAGGCGTGTTTTACAGTAATCAAGCCGTATTCTCTTGATTGAAAATGTCAAAATAAGTTCAGTAAAAACACCTTTTAAGAGAAAGTGATATGGAAATAAAAGTGAAATGACACTTCCAGTAGATTTATGTACAAATAGTCCTCAAGAACCATGAACGGAGATTTCTTTGTTCGAATAGCAGCTGTGACAACTCTTCACCAAATTTGTATTGGTATGGTCAAAGTACTATGCCTGGTATGGTATTTTGTCTGCAAGATTACTGATAGCAATGTTTGCCTTGGCGGTGGTGGCATACAAACAAGGTGCAGGGATCACACACATAGCTTCAATCCAAGAGCCAAACTGAATGTCACAAGCGGACTGTTCAAAACTCTTTGATCCATCAACCGCCAAATGGCATGCTGTGATCTTGATCCATGATTATCCCGGCAACTGAAGATCTTCAAGTTCGTGTCAAATAAAAACAGGTGTGAAATATCTGACATGCTGGGGGGAAAATGAAAAATCAGAAAACATTGACCTCTAGCCATGGTTGCAAACAATGTGAACATTTTTCCCTTACAAAAAAGTCCTACAGGATCCCTGTAGGACCCAAGGATCCCTGCAGGAGTCCTATAGGGCTACCTCCGTTCTATAGCACCCGTCCTATAGGACAATGCCTGTGCTGTAGGATTTATGTGTCATGTCTTATAGGTTCGTACTTGTCCTATAGGCTCATATTTGTGCCCTATAGGACACCCTACAAGATGATTCTGCCTGACTTTTAGGACTGTAAAACTGAACAAGTAATGTTTATAATTATAATTATTCCCTTACGAAAATAGTCTGTAGAATTTCACACATTCTCATATACCCTTTCTCAAAAGCTATTTCTATTTACACACACATGCCAGGAACATACCATATTCCTTTTGCCGTTTGTACATGTCATGGCTGTACTCAGATAGAGACTCTCTTTGTTAGATCCAAGGTCAAGTGAGCTGACCTGTGCCTTTGCTTTGTTATGTAAATAGTTTCCTGCATTTACAATGGGCTGATTACATAATAGTACAGCCACGCATTATTCATTTGAACTTGAAGCAGTCCACAGTGCACATGGCTCTTATGAAAAGTACTAAAGTTCAACTCCAAATTGCATGGAATATTGGGATCCAAGGTCCATTACCAAGATTCTAACAGTGTTATGGAGAAGGGAGCTCACTAATATGTCACAAATGTAAGAATCGACATTGCAGCATCAGCTGAACTGACCTCTTAATTATGTGAGTCAAGATACACATCTATTCAGTTAATAATGCACTTGGCTGAGGTGACAAGTCAAAGGTAGGCCTTGCATTCATATGTGTAGGTTGCTTTATATTTTGTAGTCCCTGTATGTTGCATTGATTTCTGTTTTGATTGATTGTTAATCTTTATTCTTTAGAAATAAACTACATGTTTACAATTACTTGTTTTGTAAGTTGACTGACTTTTTGTAAGTTTTGCAGTTATTCATTGCATTGGTACCAATAGCAAAATCAGAAGGAGTTATTCCTTACTTAACAAAATTTCTGCACTCTTTTACAGAAGTTTGTTTGCCTTGTGCGAGTTCAATCTCTTAGAAAGTATGATAACAATATGTAAAGCATATTCTGTACCCTATAGGGCTGCCTACAAGACCCCCTATAGGGCTCCCTGTAAGACCACTATAGGGTTCCCTATAAGACCCCCTATAGGGCCCTATAAGACCCCCTATAGGGTTCCCTATAAGACCCCCTATAGGGCTCCCTATAGGGTTCCCTGTAAGACTGCGTTCCAAAATCCTGTAAGACTACTACTGCCTGATGTCCTATAAGACCCTACATGCCTCTACCCTATAGGACTGGTATAGGATATTTTTGTAAGCGTTTTTTAGTTACCAAGTGTAACAAACAAACCGTCCATCAACTGATAGAATACACAGATTTCATGGATCAATGGATTTCTGACATAATATGCATTTGGCATATAGAATGTGTTTTTTAGGGTAGATTGATGCACCATGGGGACAGGTATTTGGACTCTCGAATATATATACCATATTTTTGTTGTATACCACTGTGAGGGATCATTTGAAGCTCTTGAAGAACAAGTTTTCACTGTCATAATTTTGTGAAAATCAAAAATGTAATTTTTCCCTGTAGAGTTAAAACAGGGATGGTGGTCATTTTGAATTTCAAATGTTGGCAAATTTTAGGTAATTTATTTCCCCACGACCAAAATCTTCACGATGACCCCTGGGTTTTTTTTTGACCTTCAGACAGTTTGAATATTGTTTCATGTTCCATGAGGAAAGTTTGAGCAAAAGTGTCAGTCTTTTAGTTTCAGTGTGCAATCTGCCATAATTGAATTTTTTGAACAAATATCAGAGCTGCACTCCTGTGATTCACAAGGCTTATTAATCAAGATCTATTAAATGTGTACCGAGCTCTCCAGTAGCCCTTTCAATCATTTAATGTTTTGTAGTTATACTGGTAAATGTACATGGTACCAAACTCTTTAAAATTTAAGTGGTCAAAGTAATCAGAGAAGGAAAGGGAAGGGATCAGTTAAAATAGCCAATAAGTAAATAGTATAGTTAAATCAAAACGACAGGCCCTTTGTCTGTTCACATGAAAATAATAAGATCTGAGGTAGCGATAAACAAGCAAGAAGTTACTGGTTCAATATGAATAACCATTGAAATTAATCTATGATGGAAACGTCCCAAGAAAATTCCATTCACCTGTATGTATGAACATTCACATAGATATCATTTCAAAGTTAAAAGAAACATTCATGTCTGATTACAGTAAAAATAAATCAATCCCTCAGGTACCACAATTATTGATTTGTCTTCCCCATGTAGACTTGTTTACTTATGTCAATTGCATCTTGGTAATTCTAGACATACTTCTGTCCATTGTGATCGGGTTATTCTACACAATAACTGTTTACGTACAACGTCATGTCTGCATAAGTTGGCTTGGTTCCAAAGTCATAGAAGTCGGGGTTTATGTCTAATTGAGAAATATTTGTAGCACTGTTGTCATCTCAAGTCATTATGTTGCCTTTCACTGGTTGTATACCGCTGATTTTTCCAATTTTAAATCTACGCTAGAACATGCCTCCACAAATTTAACTTCAGCTTGCTGTAAGCATCAAGACCTCGATCCCTGAGAATATTCACCCTGGGTATTCATTTACACTTCTGGGTTTTTTTTGCAATGGGTTCCATTGTAGCAGTATGAGTAATCACCTTATCCCTGACAACAGCAAGCAAGTGCCTTTGAAAGTTTAACCAGGACCGCGGCCACCAGTGATTTGAGTAGAATGGTATCACCATTTGATGGCCATCCTCAGCATAATGGTAACTGACAAATAGTAATAGTAATAGTAATAGGAACCAGGAAGACGACGATAAAAGACAAATACATTTCTTATTCTACATGATAGGCATTATTTATCCTTCCGTTACACAGCAACCGTTTCAGATTTCTTTCAAACAAATGGGCAGGGTGCCTCAGGATACAGAGTGTGTATGTACATTATGATATGTATATGAAGTTGATTGTAATTGCCTTCTGATATTGACAAAGTGGTCATATTACATGTCAGAATGACAGTAAATAGTGGCAGAAACAGACAAGAGTATAGAACCATGCACAGCCTAAAAAATTGTAACATTATCAGGGGGTGCCTCGAATCAAGATATTCTTTTGCTTGTCTAGTTTTCAGTTTGAAATTTGTGTGGAAAATTGTATTGATGGAATGAACATTTCACAGCACAGCCAGTTTTAAATTATGTATTCATAAGTGCATGGTAACTGTAGTCAAGAGAATTCTTATTTTCATATTCCTGAATACAGAAACCTGTATTCAAAGAGAGATCCCTAATGTACATAATATTCTGAATTGTACATGCACATGTACATGTGATCTTTCAATTGCTCAGGTACAATTCTGTAAATTTTGAAAAGGCAGATTTCACCTGTACTTCTGATAGTCAAATCTGCTTTTGTTTAGAGGTACATTATAAGCATAAAAATTCAAGATTAACTCACAAGTTTTGATGCATTGATCACGTATGGTTTCCTACATGTCATCAGGTTGAAGAGTGATGGTCTGAAAAGCAATGTTATCAGATATGCCATCATCCTTTGCATAAAAAAGTCACTATTTAAAATCTGTATTAGTTGTGTACAACTGGGTGTGAACATGACACAGGGATTGCTATAAATCAACAGGTTGGCTTTGAGGTCTTCTTTTATGTAGGACCTGATAACTGATATGCTCTTGATACCATCTGGTACTGGCCAAGGAGAATATTCTCTCTTCTAATTCTCTTTAATAAGTAATTAAAAGGCAAAGCTTGTAAGTCAGACAAAGAGCATATTTGAATTTTTTGTTCTTCAGTTTTAACTGGAAGAAAAACCCCTGCTTTAGGTGATGTATAGGAGTGAGATTATGAATAAGAATTTTTAGAAAGTATCAGCGAAATTTGTGATTGAAGAATTGATTGAATCAGTTCTCAAAATCGAGAGCTTTATAGTAACAGTAAAGTGAAAGTAATCAAGTAATAAAGACAGAAGACGCATGATTGTATCACAATATGTGCATTCTTGTGAAAACCCTGTATCTCTCATGATCTTTTCATTCAATAAATGAATGCACAGTGGCTTTCAATATACTATGCCCCCTAAGGCAATTCTATATGGAGCCAGGACATATTTGTTAGAAATTCTTCGATAAGCCAAAAGTGTTCAGAACTCATGAAGTTTAGTTTATGTTTAAATCAGGACAGGGGATAAATGTTAAATGCGAAAATTTAAATTTATTTATAGTTTCAATTTCCATGTGTTGTATCAACGAAATGGCAAAACCTGTATCAGTTCTCTACTGTGCACTGTAAAGCTTGACATGGCTTGAAATTTACTGAAAAAGGGTCTGTGTACAGTAAGTTGCAACTGACAATGATATACAGACTGACCCTGGTAAAATAATAGCTAGCAACACATATTCAATACCGCAGGTAAGACTTTGATACACCTGTGTTTGTATATATTATCTATCTGTATCTAAATCCCTATCAGTTAGCATTGAGTGGTTGGCTTCAGGGGAAATATGGGGCTAACCTTTCTTGACAACCGAGGAGTTAATTCTTTAACGTGCTTGAAATCAGGGACATTAAATGCTGGGTTTTTTGTGCTTTTGATTTGTGTACTAATCCTAGCTTAGTTCTTCAGCAATACAGATTTTTACAGATTTAACAAATGTATTATTGATTGTTATATCTAGAGAAAAGAAATAGTTTCTCTAATAAACCGTTTTTGAGCTAAAATAATGCATATTTCTAACGTACACTTTTTTATTTTATGCTGAGACCAGGGATTTCTGATAGCAACCATCGTCTCTTCAAGACTTTTTCTGGTAGATACATGAACAAGAAATGATCAGTTTGTTGATACACTGTCTACAAAGTGACATTAGATGTACAGTATATAAAGTCAACTTTTGTTCAAGATACAAAACACTGATAACCATTATTAAAAGCCATAGCTTTATTTCCACACCATGATGTTATGAGCAAACAACTCCTCCTGCTGTTGCTGAGGATAATGATAGAGAGCAGTGAGTCCTGAGTGTGTGTAAACTTTGCAATAGTAATTTCTCAAGTGATGTGAAATACAGATTAAAAGTTCTTGTAGAGTTTATTCAATTCACATTCAGCAATAAAGAACAACTTGGACTATTACAGCTCATGTCGTATCAAGTTCTAAAGTCAGTGTAAAATTGGCAAACTGAAAATGCCCAAAGTGAATTTACTTTTTCCCTGTAATAAACAGAGGTATATGAAATACAGATTAAATGTTCTGATATAATTTATTCAATTCCACATTCAGCAATAAAGAACAACTTTTCCCACCAGCAGCAACTGCCCAACAATATATATCTCATCGAGTTCCAATTCATGTATATTTGGCACACTAAAAATGTCCAAAGTGAATTTACTTATTCCATATGAATGTTCTGATGGACTGAATTCATTACCGTCTTCAGCATAGCAAGAATAGCCACAGCTTTACAATTTAGTACCTTTTTAACAATTTACTTTCAAGTTTCTCTCTGTTTGTTGTTTGTACATTTGTGAATTTCTCAAGTTAACTTCATTCATTACACCTATCCTGGCTAATACTACACACTCCTAAGAAACAGTACACTCTAGATATGTTGATGTAATGCCCTCTGCTATTCTTCAATACAGTTATGGCATGTAAATACAACTGGCCACTAATTCTTTGGAGGATTTGGAGGAGGAGTTACTAAAATCAAATGACATCGCTAATTTTTCCTTTGTTTGTTTCAGACGACGATTGGTGAAGTAACTTGCAGCATTGTTCGAAATGGTAAGTTTATAGTTGACCATTTCCTCCTTTTTGGATGTCTCCTTAATTTCACTCTTTTATGATAAGGACCAGTGTCATTATATCTAATATACTTTTGTGTACTAAGTGCTCTGTCCCAGGTATACAGACATTCTCATTGGTAACGAGTTAATTTGTTAGTTTTGCATACCAAAACAATGTAATCATTAGTATAATTTGTCACGCTTCAAACATTTAGCTGTATGTTTTAGGGCCTAAAAATCAATCACAGGTCAAAACTCACATAAATATAGAGATGGAACAGATCTTTGGAGGAGGGTGGTCAGAAGTCTTCAGAGGAGGGTGGTTGAAAGTCATGAAAATGTACACTACCAAAGCTCTCTCCCAAAACAAATTATACGTACATCCTGTTTTCACATAAAAATTCACATGGCTTGAAAATGATTGTATGCTCTCCCTACTCAAAAAAGATGTGTAAAAGTTTGGAACATTTGGATAAAAAAATAGCACATCCTTATGCTGACCATCCCTCCCCAAAGATCTGGCAGCCCGCTAAATTACTTCACCTGTCACGTACGTCCAGATTACTAAGAAACAATGTTGGCACCTTTAACCTCATACCGTATACCAGTGGTTAAACATTGAATACATGTACCTGTATAAATAATATGTAGGTGTATTTTGAATCATAATTTTCACAGAGATTTTTCGCAGATTCTGAAATAGAACATTAGCTCATGTATTTCTCTGAATTACAATCATATTACAATTACCCATGATGTCACCAGGAAGAGAATTTTCTCTGTAATTTTAAAGTGAAATGTGAAATTGAGAATCACACTACAGTATTTGACTGACTAGAATCAACAGGTTTCTTTTATGAAAGATGGAGTTGCGCTTCGAGATGACAAACTTTCCACTGCAAATTTATGTGTTTATTTTTTTCAGTGTCTTGACATGCCACTGGTTACAAACTAAACAGATAAATCTGTTTCAAGTAGGTGATTGACCCAATTTGAGTCCAGGTTTCAGTTCGTGATGAATGACCAGTATGTCCAAAATACAGCACACCTTTGGTTTTGTTGCTTATACATCCAGTTACATTCACTGTAACATCAATGTAAAATTCATGTGAAAAATGTTGTCAAAGTGCTGACCAGTTCTTAGCAGAATCTTTTTTCACATTTAATAACTGTGGATGCTGTGTATAGTGATGATCACTGAGACAGTTTCCTGTTACACCTTTTGAAACTTCAGGATATGTCAGTCAGCTTATTTGCATGTGAGGTGTATGGGCGTGGTAGACATTTCAATTTTTACCAGCATAAAAGCTTAGATCCGGGTCACTATAATGAGTTTACAGTTCACAGTGGCAAAGGAGTAATTTTCAAATCCCTGTAACAAAATCATGTACTTTTAAAAAAGTTGTCATAGAAGAGGTCCAGTATAGCTGTGATCTTACAATTTTAACACGGAAGACAACGTTCAAAGCTCACAAGCTGGAGCTCTGTTTCCACTCCATGATGATATACAAAAAATCAACCTACAGTAGTGCCTCCGTGTGTTGCTGTGAAGGGGCCAGTGATTTGGCCATGAACACTTCGTGAAAGTTTTGACAGTTCTAGTTATTGTTGCATCCACCATAATATTATCTCTCACAACAGAATGTGTTATCACATTTTTGGAATATGAATGCCATATATGGTGATACTGAGTAAAGCACATCAACTCATTCTTCCCTTGCTGCCACCATTTCAGCATGCCATGTCAAATCATTTTTTTAAATTATATTTTATACATTTCTATATCTTTATCTTTGTCTATGGAAATGGTTTCAAAGATTGACTGTTTTGCCAGTAATACGTGAACCTGTAGGTATCGTTGCATTTTCCATTATGGTCACAGAAGCCTATCAAAAGAGAACAAGGAAACAATAAAGTACCATTCATCTTTCAGTAAAAGTGTCAGTGGCACACAGTTTCCACATGTGTGGCAGGATATGTATGGCTCTGAACTGTTGCTGAAAACGTCCTTGTTTGTTTTCTATTGCCAAGGGGGAAAAGTCAATGATGTATAATGTGTGACCACAGAAAACCTATGATATGAGTCTAATTGGGTATCTGGTTTTCACTCAAGCATATGCACTCATATTTAAAGGGATACAGTCATCAGAACTGTGCTCAAAGGTTGTATGTGTAGGACCCATACGACCAATGTAAACGCTGTATCAAAGGTACAATGGTGATTGATGAAAGTTTAAAACATGACTGACATACAATCTATATAATTTAGTTTAAATGTTGCAGCTATGCATGATGATGAGGTGCATCTTGATATCATGCACGAACAAGAAACTCGCACATGACAGGTACAGTTCCAATGACTGTTCCCTTTAAGAATATACATATCAGCATGAGAAAAATATTACATTTGGTTGGAAGCCTTCCAGACACTATCATCGTATGTAATCATTGATTTACTCCCTTCCCCTCTCCCACGCCTCCCTCCCCCCCAAAAAAATTGCCCTCTGCTTTAGAAGATCAGACTTTATGCTTCAGCCAGTGGCAATTACTAGTATTAAATATATTTCTACCTAAAAGATCTAACAAAAACAGTCGATAAATACCTAAAAAAGTATTGATTTTTTTTCAACCTTTAGACTTCCATTTCTCTGTAAACAGATACAGCTTCATTATAATTATAATTGAGTAATATTTGTAGGTCAGACCAAAGTGGTGAAAGGGCTGTGTCTAAGCAACAGAAATGTCAATAGATATTTTTCTTATTTTTTCACCTGGCACTGATTACACTTCAATCAATTAATCAATCAATCAAAAAAAAATTTTTTTATAAAACACCAAAATCAATAAGCCATGTTATTATGAGAGGTGCAGTTGAGTTACTGTACATTATATGCCTTGGCAAACAAATACAGTGGATGCTTGTCAAGTTTCACATGGTAAAGAATTCCAAAGTCTTGGTACACATGCTGGAGCTCTTCCTCTATATACGACCCTTAATCAATGTGGAATATTCATGTACATCGGATCTTGCATTGTATACTATACTGAAGTACACATAACTGGTTTTTCGATTCACAATGGACGCTTCAAAAAAATTGGTTCCTTTATCCAGGATGAAGCAAAAGGGGACTTTACGTATATAATAAAAAGTGGGTATTTGATTTGACCGTAGGCAATAATATTCCACATATTTACAGATATGAAGGACACTAAATGTTGAGTATGTAGAATAAAAAAAGTTAACCCTTCATTAACTGTATTGTTTTTCATTATTTTTCCTTGTTTGTAAAATTCGCCTTCTCCCAAAATCATGACAAAATCTGTGTTTTCTGTTTGTAAAATAGTCAGGCACCCAAAATGCTGTTGAAATGTGTAATGTTATCAACACACTCAGCTTGTATGTACATGTATGGAATGTCCAATGTTATTTTTGACAACTGAAATTTGATTAAAAAGAATTGGTCAACAATAGTATTTGCCAAGTATACACAATGCTTAGTATTTCATAACACTCGGGGAGAAGAGAAGAATCGGAAAATTTATTTTTTTATAGAACAAAACTAATTAAAAAACTTAGGCAAACCTTACAGCTATTGTTCCTTAGAAGATTATGCTTACTAAGCCACCATGCATTTTGATGTTTCATTGGGTAGGGTCTACCTATCTGATTGTTTTTTATACCAAATAACTGAATGACACAAACAGATTTTATTTATTTATTTGTTTTGTTTATTTTAATCAGTCTTTAGGCAGATAAAAATACACATGTACTATATCGTTTCTAGTATATTAACCCATTACCTTATACGGTGTATATAGTTAAATCAGTAGGTTAAGCACAGTAAAATTCAATCTTTTAAGGATTACTGTATATTTTAACACTACCAAGTAAAACCAAAACTAAATCTCGCATAGTGCGATCCATGCTGACATTGAAAATTAATTCCTTGCAATACTTCAATTGCTTTCTATGTATAAATATATACATAACTATATACAAGAAGGCATATGTTATCTCAATTGAATATGAATTGTAGCACATAGATAATAGTTATAATAACAGAATCACATTAAAATTACCTAAAAATGATTATCCATAAACTTTTCCTTGGGATTCACAAAATTACATATCCATATGTTACCATACAGATTTCTTCTTGATTAATGTGTTTCAAGGGATCATTTAATGCAAATGTTCTTTTTTTGTTCTTCAGTCATACCATAGACCTTAGACTCTATGGTTGTACAGATATCAGTTTATCCATTTCTGCAAAACCATTTAAACAGAGCTGTGATTAATTTATCCACTGCAAATATTTCCTCATCACACTTATGATAAATTGCTTTATTTTCCTATTATATGCTTCCTAAAAGAACCATCAACTTGAGGCATTGTGAAACATTTGTCCTTGAGAAGGGGATTTTGACCTGGAGTGGTAAATTATCTAGAACTTGTCTGTCAAAACAGGTGTATGATTAGAGTTTGCATTGCAGAGTACTTGCCGTACTGGTACGTTACTGGTGTATTACTGCCACTTCTGTCAAAATATTTTGAATGTTTCACCTGTTGATTTCCCAAAATCTCAGGGTGACTTTGATAAAAGTGTGTTACTTCTGCAACAAAGCAAAAATTTACAGTCATGTACTGCACTTGAGAAGGCTGTGTCTATATATACATCAGCTACTGATGATAGCTCCCTTCTGAATTCAATGCGACCATATCAGTGTTTGTGAGCTGTTACCTTGCCATGTGATCTGGTGTAGGGTTGTATCAATGCTTTATATGTGACAGCAGCCATATAGAGTGAATACTATGGTCTAGGCTAATTAGCTTAGTATTCACTCTAATTCCCCTAGCAAGGGCTAAGAGTGAACATCATTTGGTGGTCATCAGATTATACTTCATAACATTAACAACAACAACAACAACAACAACAACAACAATAATAATAATAATAATAATAGTACCATAAATTGTCTATATCTACTATGATAAAGTGATCAAAGACGCTGCATAGTAAGTTACAACTATTAAAAATACCAAAGATGCAAAATTAGAAATGTTCATGCTTTAAAAAAAAATATAAAGTGTAAAAATTTGAAAATCAACAAAAATGACATTTCGCTCATCAACTCGCCTGGTAAACTTATATCACCCACCAAAAAGTATAAAAAAGAATCATTAGAGTTTAAAATCAATTGGTTCTGCAATCAGTAATCACGTTATTGTGCACTCTCAACTCTTAATGAGCCATCTGCATAATTTTCCTAGGACAAACATCACCGTTTTTGTCCATAGGTTTGCAGCTTGCAAGGTTTGCAATCCAAGCAAATAAAGTCAACTGCCACTGGTTCCATTCATGTTGAATTTCTCATGCCAGAATTTCAGTTTTTGTAGCATGTCTGTTAATCCACTCACAGTCAACACAACATTTGATGATATGTCCGGTTCCATTTCAGTGCACAAAAGTATGGTAACAAAAGTTTGTACAATATATTTGCTATGGAGATGATTCAGTGTATTTTGTTTTTTTCAACCTTTTGGTGACTTTGAGTTTATTTTCCAAATATTGGCTGGTCATGAAATTCCTTCAAGTCTACACAGTAGGAAATATGCCAAAAATTATTGACATTTTATAGTAATCGATCGTTATCTATCAATTTACTGTACATCCACAGAGGGTATGTGTGAGGAGGCTGACCCAGTACCGTGGGACAAGATTCCCAGCAAACCGGAGGACTTCCAGGCGATGTGGGATACTGATATTGGCGTCACTGATGGAGGTGTCTCTGAAAACCACATCTTGGTCAACATGAGTTGGTCAATAGACGTCTTGCGTCGCTGTGAGTGTACCAATAGACTCATATGAAATTGTTGCTTGTATATTTAACTAGTACTGTATATGAAGGACATGCTTATATCAAATACCTTAAATGAGGTACAACATCAATTCAGTCTAGCATTGTCATGACTGACATAATTGGAAAGTTAATGCAATTGCAAGGGTAAACATCTTTCAAACACAGTAATAAGTCTTATTTTTCTACTTCACAAGAAATTATAATTTGTTTTTTTCCTTATCTTTAAAAAAACATTTTCCAAGATGCATTTCTTCTGAAATTGCTCATTTTTCAATAACTTTTAATCCATGGGATGGATGTGAAAAGTATGCTCTCATAAGCCACATGGATGTATCACTGTCTTGAGAAAGGTGTCTCTGACACAACAAATTTTACATATTACAATTACCAGTAGTCAAGAAATTCCCAAATTGACTATAAAAAAAAATCGTTAAAATGTTTTACGTAGGCGGACATACTGAATGTGAATACTGTCCTTTCTGCTGATGTGCGCAGTGCAGTGTGCTAGGAAGGTTATATCTGATTGGTCGATTGTCACTATTCACAGCAACTTAGGGAGTCTTTTTGTATTATTTAATGGTAACGGTGAGATTCAGCCATCCAATTGGATATCAGCTTCCGAGACTCTGCACATCAGCCTTGTGCTTTTGTTGTGCCCCATTATAGAGTGTGGAGTAGTGTTGTCAGTTACGAAACCAATAAATGCAATAGAGTGATTTTCTGGTTTCTCAATTTCCCTTTCTGGATTTTTGAAGAAAAATTCTAGGAATATGACAGTTATCCTGTACCACAGTTCATGTGCTATTTTCCAAATTTCAGTATACAGGATTTGACTGACAATTCTTTATTGTGCACATTACAGACAAGCCGACAGGATTTCATGTATCCTTGATGGGGCTAACTGACCATGGGGAGTACAAGTACCACTACTTTAGGCAAACACTGTGTGCAACATTTGATCTTTCTGAGGACAATTTCACGGACATTGATGTGAGTATAATAGCAATGTCACTTTTGATTCACTTTCATCAAACGGTGTTGTGAGGAATTTGCTAGTATTCAGATGTACATGTTACATACAGTGTAAACACTTCATAGATTTAGGATGGCTATCCAGGGAGAACTGATGCCAGTAGCTATCATATACCCTTTCTCATATTGCTCCATCTTGGTGACACATCCCTTATACCGTGAAATATCAGACGTGATATTTTACGGTAATCAGCGTCGAGACATGCACAATAATTGGCAGTTTTGGATGTTCCTGAGCTACAACATACATTTGCAATTGGACAGTAAACAAATTAAACATAGCAAAATGGTTGCCACTATGATGCAATATGTTGCCAACACAAAACTTTCTTTGGAGGGCTTTGAGGAACAAGGATATTTCAGGTAACTGGATACGGGAATAGAATGTTGAATTTTGTAATGTTGTCTTGTGGTTATGCCATTGATTAAGTTCTTGTAATTCAAGCTCTTGCCAAAGTTTATCATTTGCATGGCACTGTCTACCTCCCGGCCAAACAGGTAGTTAGGGTGTGGCCTGATAGCGATGTCACACGCACACAACACCTGTTGACAAAAAGCAACCCTCAGTGTAAACAAACGTAATGTCTGCCTTTCTCCATGCCATACAACGATCGAGTGTGATCAAAATCGACAGAGATTTAAAGAAGTGAAAAGTTTGTGTTTGGTAATGTAATAATATATTGCTGCATAAAACGTTCTTTTTGTGCAACTATTTTTGAGTTGGGGTGTCTTTCCTTCTGGTGTTAATATGGAGCATTTGCCATGCCTGGTGTTGACTTCTGTGAAAACGTTATACTGTTAATGAAATTAAATGAAACCTTTTTGCACATCAAATAAAAGTAAAGCCTCAAAATTTAAGGTTTTTGGTATCATTTATGAAATTCAGGGCATGGGTATATGATAAATTGGTTATTTAAGCAATAAAGCACGCCCAGTGACGGTATACCATTCGATTTTGACCAATTCACTTCATATATGCACAAGCGATAGCAAGTGCATATATGTTGGAACTGGTCAAAATCGAGTGGTATACCCGTCGCTGGGTGTGATTTATTGCTATTATATCATAACAGTATATTGAAATTCTGGCGGTGAACGTCAAAAAAACGGAATTTTGCTCAAGCTGAGCTCTCTCGCATGTTCCAGCCGTGGTATATCGCCAATATACCATGGTTCTTTTCGCGTCTCGACCAATCAGATCATTGTATTTGCACCATCAATATACTGGTATGATATAATAATCAATATCACCTGTTCCTTGCTTCGTACCAGTATTCATGTCATTTGTGCTACATTAGACAGTCGACTTCATTTCGTGTCT
Organism: Ptychodera flava; assembly: GCF_041260155.1. Lineage (NCBI taxonomy): Eukaryota > Metazoa > Hemichordata > Enteropneusta > Ptychoderidae > Ptychodera > Ptychodera flava. The sequence goes on from NC_091933.1 coordinate 38,020,858, forward strand.
AATGCAGCACAAATGACACTCATGGTGATACAACACAGGAACAGCTAGGTGATATTGGGTATTATATCATACCAGTATATTGATGACAAAAATACAGTTATCTGATTGGTCTAGATGTGAAAAGAACCATGATATATTCGCAATATACCACAGCTGGCACATGCGCAAGCTCTAAGCAAGAGCAAAAATCCTTTTTTAGCGTTCCATGCCTGAATTTCAATATACTGTTACGACAGCGATAGATCACACCTAGCGATGGTATACCACTCAGTTTTGACCAGTTACACTTCATATACCCATATGCACTCGCTATCGCTCATGCTATATGTCATGAACCGGTCAAAATGTCGTGGTATACCATTGCTGGGTGTGCTTCATTGCTTAAATAACCTCTAAATATTTGTGATTCCATATGTATTCCAGAAACGTAATGGATAAATCAGACACTGCTAATAACAATTTTATTTTTTCTCTGCAATAGGGTCCCACTCTTCAGTACTTCTTTGACTGTTTCCGACCACTCTCACCGTACTGTGATTATCAATTGGTAGTGCGAACCTTACCATACACAGATGAGACCTCACCAGATGGTCAAATTGGCCCTCACTCAACCCTCCACAGTGAACGTTTCAGAACACCATGTAAGGGACTGTTATTAAATCGTACATTAATTTGCTGTTAACTGTTGGCTTGTTTCCATGCAACAGTCAGCCTTTCCTACAAAATTCTTACTATACTGATTGTCATTGTAGCATATTTTTCAGGCAAAAATTTGTAATCATTTTCCTAGAAAAATTATATTTTGACAGCTTCATGCATTTGCAGTCCAAGATACTAGGATAAAAGTTCATAATGACAGTATATTAAGTGTTCTGATTGTCCATTGTAAAACAGTGGATTCTGTTGTGTTCAAAACGTGAGCATGGTTATCTGCTATGATACAGATCAACCTTGTGAAGTTTAGATCATTATTGCATATTCATTCCCCACTGATAGCGTCAATACAGGCGTACAGTATATTGTATGCCCTGAAATGTGATTTTTGCCCAACCAAGTACGAGTATCTGCAAAGCTAAGGACAAACATAAGACCTGGTAGCGCTGTGTACTCGTAGATTGACCAAATATTTCAAAGGACGTAGACTTTGCTCCTGACCATGCAGTTACAACAGATTATATTAATTAATCATAACTGATATGCTTCGTAACATGTTGGTATATATGATAGAGTAATTCAAGATGCTACTAAGCACTGGAATCAGATCAGCTAAAGAATGCAGATTTATACATTCTCTGATATATTACGGTATATGCTGAGACAATTTCAGAATCATGAAAGCTAGGACACAATCAGGGCTCGAAATTAGCGGTAGTTCCGCGTCCACAGACTACCAACTTTTCTCTGGGACTACCAAAACCCATGAAATGGTAGCCCACACGGACTACCAAAGCCAGGTACATGAAATTACTCAGTGGACGACATGATGTTGATCGCTGTGAGATGAGCGACGCTCATACAGTCAACCCAGCTGGACACAGAAAGGCCAAACTATGACTTCATTGTGCAAATTGAAAGGCGACAGTGCAGTCGAATTTGTTGCGACAAACTTTCAATAAAATATCATTATCTGAACTGATGTACTTGAATGACAGGCTCGGGAAATGATGGCCAATGAAATTCATTTTCATAGTTATTTAATCACAAAATTATTCAAACTGCAAAGAAAAAGCTGTCTGGCCATCCACAAATTATGCTTTCCGAAGTGTACGAGATCATCTCATGATAATGTACTATGGTAAAGAAATATAGCCAAAATTGCCATGAAAGTATTAGGAACATGATGGTACCAAGTTGTCATCCTGAAATTCATAGCCAATCTTACTTTTCGCCATGTTATTAGTCCCCACGGACACCGTCCGGGGGGACTTATAGGTTTGGTCATGTCCGTGCGTGCGTCTGTGTGTCCGTGCGTCCGTCCGTTCACGCAGATATCTCAGACATGCCCAGGTCAATTTCTTTCAAACTTTGCACAAGGATAGTAGCCTACCCCATACAGATGCATGTCAATTTGTTTCACAATGCGATCAAATTTGGCCGTGTTAGAGGACTTTTTAGTTTTCACCTCCATAGACTCCCATGTATAAGGCAGTCTCCATAGATTCCCATGTATAAGGCAGTCCATAGACTCCCATGTATAAGGCAGTCCATAGACTCCCATGTATAAGGCCAAGAAAAATAAAAATTTAGTTTCTCATCGTATTCATATTGCAAAAAGGATGCAGTGACACAGTTTTTAGTACCCACAGATGAAGTCCAGGGGGCTTATAGATTGGGTCATGTCCGTCCGTGTGTCCATCCGTGAGTCCATCCGTTCACGCAGATATCTCAGATATTTTGACAAAATGTCAGGTGACCTTGGTGACCTTTGACCTCAAATATATATATATGTCCATAACTCAGTAACCACAAGTGCTACACCCTTCATATATGGTATGATGGGACGTACAGCTTATGACGCCACATATTGTACCTCATTAATTATGTGCATATCTAATTTTGAGCGAGCCAATAGAGCTAGAGGTCTGATTTTTGGTATATAGGGATAACTTAGCAATACTATTTTTTTTTCCAAAATGTCAGGTGACCTTGGTGACCTTTGACCTCAAATATACATATTTGTCCATAACTCAGTAACCACAAGTGCTACACCCTTCATGTATGGTATGATGGGACAGCTTATGACGCCACATATTGTACCTCATTAATTATGCACATATCTAATTTTGAGCAAGCCAATAGAGCTAGATGTCTGATTCTTGGTATATAGGGATAACTTAGCAATACAATTATTTTTCCAAAATGTCAGGTGACCTTGGGGACCTTTGACCTCAAATATACATATTTGTCCATAACTCAGTAACCACAAGTGCTACTACCTTCATGTATGGTATGATGGGACACTTTATGACGCCACATATTGTACCTCATTAATTATGTGCATATCTAATTTTGAGCGAGCCAATAGAGCTAGAGGTCTGATTTTTGGTATATAGGGATAACTTAGCAATACAATTTTTTTGACAAAATGTCATGTGACCTCGGTGACCTTTGACCTCAAATATACATATCTGTCCATAACTCAGTAACCACAAGTGCTACACCCTTCATATATGGTATGATGGGACAGCATATGACGCCACATATTGTACCTCATTAATTATGCACATATCTAATTTTGAGCAAGCCAATAGAGCTAGAGGTCTGATTTTTAGTCCCCGCGGACGAAGTCCGGCAGGGACTTATAGATTGGGTCCCGTCTGTGCGTCCGTCCGTCCGTCCGTCCGTCCGTCTGTCCGTCATCAACAGTTTCTCAGACACTGCTGAACCAATTTCGTTCAAACTTGGCACAAAGGCATAGCACTATGACCTACAGATGCACGTCGATTTACTATGTGATACGATCGAATTTGGCCGCGAGGCGGCCATTTTGTTGCGATTTTTCATGTCTTTTGACCATAACTCAGACATCCTTGAGCAGATTCTGTTCAAACTTGGCACAAAGGCATAACACTACGGCTTTCATATCCATGTCAAATAATTTTGCGATATGATTCAATATGGGCGCGAGGCGGCCATTTTGTTGTGATTTTTCATGTCTTTGGACCATAACTCAGACATCCTTGAACAGATTCTGTTCAAACTTCGCACAAAGGCATAACACTATTGCCTACATGTGCGTGTTAAATAAGTTCACGGTACGATCCAATATGGTCGCGAGGCGGCCATTTTGTTTGCGATTTTTCGTGTCTTTGAACCATAACTCAAACATCCTCGAACCGATTCTGTTCAAACTAGGCACAAAGGCAAAACACTATGGCCTACATATGCATGTCAAATTATATTGCGATATGATCCGATATGGGCGTGAGGTGGCCATTTTGTTGCGATTTTTCATGTCTTTGGACCATAACTCAGACATCCTTGAACCGATTCTGTTCAAATTTGGCACAAAGCAAAACAGTATGCCCTTCATATGAACACCGATTTATTTTGTGAAATGATCCAATATGGCTGACAGGCGGCCATTTTTTTGCGATTATTTCATGTCTTTGAACTGTAACTCAAACATCGTTGAACCGATTGTGTTCAAACTTGGCACAAATTCAAAGCACGTACTATGGCATGCATATGCATGTATCAATTAACCTTGTGATAGGATCCAATATGGCTGCAGAACTGCCATTTTGTTGGAATTTTGCATGTCTTTGAAGCGTAATTCAAAGGTCATTACACCCATTTTGTCCAAACTTGGCACAAAGATCAAGCACTATGGCATACAATATGTCATTTTACTTCGTGACTGACATGTTCCAATATGGCTGCCAGATTGTCATTTTTTTCGAATATCGCTGCCCGATGGTCATTTTTGGATTTTTTCATGTCTTTGAGGCTTAATCATATGCAAATATTCCTTAACCAATGTTGTTGAGACATGGTACAAAGATAAAGTACTATGGCATACATATGCATGTCTACTAATTTTGTGCTATGATCCATATGGTCAATAGACAGCCATTTGATTTCAATTTTGGTTTGATTTTTTTATGTCTTTGAAACATAAACATAGGTCACTGTCTCTCGATAGACTGATTTTGTTCAAACGTGATACGAAGATAAAATACTATGGCTGCATTCTTGTGCACATTAATTTGTTTCATTATATGATTCGAAATGGCTGATGGCTGATTACAACAACATACCCGATCCCGTAGCATTTCGAAAATTCCACCAAACCATGTGTATAGTATGTGCCGTCATGACACTAGAGGCAGTGAGGGCATCGTTATGTGTGATGTAATCAAAAGTTCCTTCAGTGGTCATTACCGGCAGAGATGAGTCATTTATTGAACGTTCCTTAGATTACTTTATTATACAAGTCACAGGCCTGATGCACCCCTTGCATCAATGTCATTCCACAGCGACCTAGACCACAGCTACCAAGACACCAAAGATTATAACAAAATGGACAAGCGGGGACTGTGTCATCAACGATGACTTGTTGGTATATAGGGATAACTTAGCGATACAATTATTTTGACAAAATGTCACATTACCTCGATGACCTTTGACCTCAAATATACATATTTGTCCATAACTCAGTAACCACAAGTGATACACCCTTCATATATGGTATGATGGGAGACCTTATGATGCTTCATACTGTACCTCATTAATTATGCGTATATCTAATTCTGAGCAAACCCATAGAGCTTGATGTCTGATTTTTGGTATATAGGGATAACTATAGGATAGAAATTTTTTGACCAAATGTCATGTGACCTCGATGACCTTTGACCTGAAATATACGTTTATGTCGATAAATACGTAACCACAAGTGCTATGTCCTTTATATTTAGTAGGATGGGAGACCTTATGACAACACAGGCTTTACGTCATTAATTATGCACACATCTAATTCTGGCCAAGGGAATAGAGCTAGAGGTCTGATTTTTGGCATATAGGGATTAATTAGCAATACAATTTTTTTTAAAATGTCACGTGACTTTATGACGTTTGACCTTGATTATACATATATATGCATAACTCAGTAACCACAAGTTCTATACCCTCCAATTCTGATAGGATATGAGACCTTAAGATGTCACATCTTGTACCTCATTATTATGCACATATGTATTTCTTGGCTGGCCAATACAGCTAGAGGTCTGATCTTTTTTCCCGATTTAGAACCATAACTTAGACATGCCTCATGTGTTTCAAATTGGGAACAACGACATAGACCTATGTGCCCATAGATCTCAACATATACACTCCAGTGATACTTCTTAATGACCACATTTCCCTGCCCCATCAAAACTAATACCGTACTCGTCCGAGTATAAGCCCCTGCTCGTGTATAAGCCCCCCTACTGATTTCAGAGGATTTTAGAAAATGCATTACATCCGTGTATAAGCCCCTACCCTAGTGTAACTCCAATACAGAAAGGTTAGGAGAGTATATTTAGTTATTTAACTTGGTAAAATTACTTTTAGATAATAAAAAAACTATTAAAAGATGTTAAAACAATGGGAAACTGGAGTTCCCTTGACAGCATCGTAAGAAAAATGACACGTTTTCCCAGTACTATCTTGATTCTTTGACCCTGCTCACCCCCGTCGCCTAAATAGAATAGTCTCACTCACGTCGGCCATTGTTCATTTTCATTCACAGCCACGATGTTTTCATGCTTGAAACATGCAGTTTCTTTTGTTTGAAGCAATTTATCCTTTCATTTGTGAAGACTTTTCCTGGTGACTATTACAATTTTCACTTCTATGTTGTTGTTTTCACAAGATGTAGACAGTTTGATACTGGAATATTGAGTTGCCTTTCCGTGTAGGCAATGCATGCCTGTTCACATTACTGTTGATCAGCAGCATACATGACGTCTTTGTTTCAAGTTTGGGGGGTTTTTTTGACGCTGAATTTCACCGAAATGTCACTTCTGTATTCAGAGATTGTACAATCAGTTTCTTTGGATGTGTAAGTCTATTTTGAAAGCGATAGAAAGATCGAGTGGTGTTGAAAAAAATCGTGCATAAAATTAGCATAAATTAAGCGTCCATGCCAGACAACATGGGGTTGCTCGAGTATAAGCCCCTCCCCTACAGCTGTTTAGTGTTGCCGAACCGGGGGCTTATACTCAGACGAGTACGGTACTCCTATTACAAGTGGGGACTATGTCATTGTCAATGACTTGTGTTTACACGTGCTAAGTGAATATTCGTTGTCATGGCGAACATCAAAATTTGCATAGGCTCTGCGTATGTGTGAATTAGGTCGTCAAACTTTGAGGCGTCACCGTTGTCCACTATACATGGTGTACCGTTCTCCTAAGGCTATAATCTGCAGGTATTGATTTCAAATGACCAGAAAATTCACTTCCTGGACAGAATCATGCAAATAAATCTTTCATTGTCTAGATATAAATAAAAATCCTTTACAAAAAAAATCTTCATTCATGCATGGGCTACCAGACCTTGTCACTGGGCTACTTGAACTTCAGAAAATGGTAGCCCAATGGGACTACCAGGGAAAAAAGTTAATTTCGAGCCCTGACAATGAGGGTTAAGTCCAAAGTCTGACAAATCTTAATGCTCAGGAAAGCTGTTGCATGTACATGTGCATGCATGGATGGTGACCTTTCATACCAGCAGTTCATATACTATTACCTCAAATACATTTCTTTACTTGAGCTTCTGCTGACGAGATCGACCTCTGTATGCTGCTTTTGAGGTATTTTCAAAGATGTCTTCTGTGGCGATGGTATCTTTTCTATTATTTTCACTACATGCCATTGCGTTACCAATCATGTTTTCATTTCCTTGCAGCTTGTGGTGATCCAGAGATAAGCAAAACAGCTGAATGCCAAGTCCAACCAGGAGGTATGTAATTTTAATACTTGTCCAGAATAGGTCAGTTCTTTGACAGTTTTAGGAAACAACAATATATAAACTTCATCCAATTTCCAATGTTTGGAAAAAACAAAATACCACAAATGCTGCGTATATTTTGTCATTGATAATTCAAAGGATGTAATACCTTTCAATACTTCTCAAACTCATACTTTTCACAATTTACTTGACTCATACAAGTCTATTGCTGGTAAATTCTGTGTCTTTTGAAATTCATACAAAGTGACCTTGTGTTCTCATAGTGGCGGTATATAGTATATATAAGATTTGCTAGAACACCTACATTGTACATCATGAATCAAATTGATAAAATGCTGAGAGATAACATAGTCAAGTGTATCAACCAAGATCATTTACGGGCATATCACTCATTCTTCATCTTTCTGCAAATTTCCATCACACCATTGGATGGCAATTATAAAATATATGCAGATGTCAGTAGATGTTTCCTTTTGCATTTGCAAATACGGAAAATTAATAGCATGATCGTATGCACCACTGATAAAGACAGCTATCTACAGTGCTCTACATTTTGTTATATTAAAATTTGTTGTTTTGTTAGGGAGCTTAACAGTTTCTCAACTGACAATTATTTCCTTCATTTTCAACACTTAGTGAATGTATATCACTCATGTAAGATCTTTGTTATTTGATGATGTGATAATCAATCTAAACATAAATCAAATCAGCTCATGATCATGTGAAATTTTGTCTAATCATTAATCATGAAATTTAATTTAATCATGAAAACTTCGTAAGGACTGACAGACCATGATTGGTACCACACTTACTTTGAGAAGATGTTATTCATAATTGCATCCTCAACCCTCATGTTCTGCTCTTGAGCAAGGCACTTTAATGAACCTGTCTCTTGCTTGTCCCTGACTCAGGAGTAATGGCCAGATCATTCTGCAATTGGACTTCACTTTGTTGAATTACGTAAAAACTCATGTGCAACTTAAAGAAGTCAGAATGTCTTGTAGGGCAGTACATCTTCCACCCATATGGAAGGTTTCATAATAACATACATGTACCTCATCCGTTGTATCACTGTCATAAATTTATGGTCACATCGTATTCGCCATTTTGGTACCTTCCGGTTAACACTACAATTATTTGGCAATCATCACTTGGATCAGTTTGAAATCACCATGTGCATAATATTGTGTGCATTGTGTGGCTCACCTCTGCCAAAAAAGTGATTTGGGAGAAATTTCCAGACTTTATAGAAAAAAAATAGAAAAATTGATGAAGTTCATCATAAAAAAAATATTAACTGCCCATATTCAGGTAACAGCATGTTTTTTTCCCCTTGATCTATAATTTGTCCCAAAAAACAGTCTGCTTGAATCGGCTTTTGTCCCAACAAGACAGGCTGTGTTTTTTGTGTGACTCACAGTCACTCTGGGAAACAAAAATACGCCGTCGCCCTCATGGCCAGACAATATCTGTGTAATATATTCAAACAGACTTTAAATTTGCATTACAAAGTAGAACATGAGATTACAATTGACATTCTGTATTAATTATCTTTCAGAGGAGGCAGCCTATTGGCAACCTGTGCATCTGACACCATATTCACCAACCTACCATAAAATCACAGCAAAGTTTGACTTACCTCCTGAAAGTTATGGTATATATGAGTATAAAATCCTCATATATAGGTACACAGTAGAAAGCAGTCGATGTTCAGGCTATGTAGCTACTGAAACCGTAGATAAAGTGAGTATACTGTATAATTCTTGTTACATTAAGGGGTGAATAAAGCCCATTTACATATATCTTTTTGCATTTTAGTTCCCATAAATACCATTCGATCTTCAGAGAGATGTTTTGGATTCCCAATATTAAAGAGGAAGTTAACCCAAGGTGATATTTAGTCCCCACGGACGCAGTGTGTGCAAGGATAAAGTACTGTGCCATACATATGCATGTCAATTTATTTTGTGATACGACCCAATATGGCCACTGGACGGCCATTTTGTCGTAAATTTTTCATGTCTTTGAACCATAACTCAACTAATCCCTGAACCGATTTTGTTCAGTGTTGGTACACAGATAAAGTACTTTTATGGCATATATATGCACATCAATTTATTTTGCAATACAATCCAATATGGCCACCGGGCGGCCATTTTGTTGCGATTTTTCATGTTTTTGAACCATAACTCAACTATCCCTGAACAGATTTCGTTCAAACTTGGCACATAGACATTTTATTGTAGTGTGCATGTGCTGTCAATTAATGGTGTGAGCGGGGACTGTGTCATCATTGATGACTTGTTTGATAAGTGCTGGCTTTTGGTCTGGATATACATGAAATGTTGTTCTTACCATTTACAACTCATATGTTCTTTGAAAAATTGGCCAACCAAAAGTAGAAGTAAGTTGCCTCATGGGAAAGAGCTCAGATGTTGGCACTTTCGTCATGTGACATACAGTAGTTTGGACCATTTCTCAATGGTTTTGGCATTGTTGATCTGCCTACACGCACGATGAAGGCGCCATCATTGGCCCTTTTGCCCATGATTCAACCTTGGTCTACTTTTGTTTCGCCTTTTTTGAAAGAACATGCGAGTTATAAATGGTGAAAACAACATTTTCTGTGTAACCAGACTCAAAGCTAGCATATACCGAACAATGTTTTTCAGCTAATATAGACTATGAAGCTATTGGGATGGGTAGCCGTCTGGCATCCGGCATCAGTCTATATGTATGTATGTACCGTATTCCTCCGATTCTAAGACCCCCTTTTCAGAACAAAGGTGACGAAAAGATATGGGGGGTCTAATAAACGGATGTTACCGCGAAATCGAACGTCGAAGTTAATTTATGCTAATTTATGCAATGTTATGCAAATTTTTATGCCAATGATTTTTTGATTCACGCTACAGACAACTCATACTTTGTGATATCGACTCATGGCCATGCTGCGTAGATACTGGCAGTCGAATCTGTACAAGTATAAATTAATGGAGATCCACAAGTCTTGAAATATAACGTATTTGCCATACCTTCTTTTACTAAACAATACGATAGCATAAATCTTTGTATTTCGTGAATAGATAATCACCACGAAACTTTGTACAACAAGTACGTTCCTCAGCAGCAGCTAGCTCCCCATAGCATGGCCACAAAGGTCAGACAATGAGTGAAGGGAAAGTCCCTGAAGTTCCGCTGGCTGTGATTGGTCAATTTACGCAATAGGTCAAAGGTGTCAGTGCATGAGGTCAAGGTAAAATTCTGTTCAGTGGTATGGTGTCCGTCCGATGTTTTCTATGTACGATTTTCATTTACTGTACTCCTTAAAATAAACAATCAATTACACGTCGTGAGTTTTATTATTTTGCTCCTAGTTTCAAAAAGTCTAACCGTATCTCGAAACGAAATGTGATCTTACGAACAGGCAGGCTCGAACAGGTAAAGTGTTGAGGCATCGGCTGGCCGAGACGAAAGATTGCTGCGCCAATCTGCTTTATATTTGATGTGTTGATTTTTTGGCAATACACCCTGAAGTTTTTTTATTACTTGTATCGATGACCGAAATGTCTCCTGATGTGGAATTCAGTCATCTATGATCAACTGTTCGGAATATGGTACGATCATGCACGTTTTTGTTCTAACTGTAAGTGTATAGGGCCGTTTAAGCTTATGAAGTTGGGTATTTTTCCCTCGCAAGACTTCGAAAGCGTGCATAATCTTGAAAATCTGTTACACTATCGTTCTACTCATTGCTGGGACTAGTTCAGGAAAGGACACAAACAAATGCCGTTCAAACAATAAATACCTTCATTATATGAGAAAAACTACAAAATTGATGAAACATAAACGGAAGAAATTCAAAGAATTTTCAGTTCATGCGCGGAAGAACTTTGGATATCGCGTTTCGTTTGTCAACACAATAATTGCCCTCTTCATCTAAGTCAAACCAGTCGAAGTCGATATCGTTGTCATTAAGTCTTTTTGAAAGATTTACTATGCCAATGATATTTCTATTTTCACTGGTTGCTTATACGGTAAAGTTGAACGTAAGAGAAAACTTGCAGCGCTTCACAATGATCACAAAAGAAAACGTACGTGATAGAAAACTGTTGAAAAAATCTTTTATACTTTAATGGTAAATTTGAACGTAAGGGAAAACGTGCAGCTATTCACAATGATCACAAAAGATACCTTACCTGATAGAAAACTGTTGAAAAAATCTTTATAAGCACACATTTAAGAGCAACTTTTTCATGTGCAGTAGTCTTTTGCCTCAGTAGTATGAAAACAAAAGTGTAAAAGTTGAGCGAAGCAAGTTCAAAGCTCGTGTCATTCACACGTCCCAAATTTTCTATTGATAACGGCAACAAAAGGATTTCCCGACATCGTTAAAAGATCCTATAAAAATGCGTCGATTTATCGTAGACTTTATTTTCTGAAAAGTCATAAGACAGTGCACGGTCGTCATGGGCAAGAAAAAAAGTAATTATTAAAAACATTCTCGCTGTCGGCATGCCTAACTACCGTCGCAATCAGCTAGAACTTGGTTTGCCGTATGAACTTCGCCGAGATGCAGACAAACATACACGATCGAAATGCTGTAGCCGTTGTTCAAGATGGTTGCAAAGTTGAAAGTTTGAAGCGAGATGCAGCACTCATACCGGGCACGGTTACTTTCGAATATCATCGATCGTGACGTGTCAGTCAACACAAATACTACTTGAAGGCAAAGAAGAAAGCATTCATCCATTCTCCAAGAGTTGGCATGGCAGAGAAATGTCACGTCGGTGTTTTGGCAAATAATGCGGCTGTACCTCTGCTAAAGCAATCAGTCCGAGGTACTGTTTTCACCGTACATATTCACTAAAACAGACCAAATCATGCCGCTTACAAAAAAAAAATGAAACGGCCCTTTTAAGGGCCACAACAGTCTCCAAAAAGAGAACTACTGATACCCAAACTTTGTGTTTGTATGAGTGTAAATTGTGTTTGTTTGATCGTGATGAAATGAGCGAATCGTACTTGATCGACAAGTCCGAAAACCCGACGATCCTAAATGTTCAGTTCATGGTAGCCAAATTGCATCGAAATGTTCGATTCGTACATAATCAGATGTTGAAAAATCTGCTTATTTTGATGGTAGCAAAATGACAGTAACAAAAAGACGATATTGTACTAGATCGAGACGCTAAAAAATCCAACTCTTTTATATTGTTCATTTGGGTAGTGAAATCCAAGTGTAGTTTTATCGCCAGGAAATTATAGAACTGTTCCCGATTGACATGTTCCAAACCCCAACATTAGTGTGCGTGTGTGTGTGAGGTTTGATACTTCACTTTGACACTTGTTTGTGACTTTGATAAGCAGCGTAGGTGTTGTGGATATTCTGGTCTCATTACATGACAATGGCTCTATTGTTCCAGTCAAAATTCGGGTGTACCCCCTGGGGGGTCTTATAAACGAACTAACAGCTAATTACGAATTGATAAAATAATCCTGGGGGGTCTTATAAACGAACTAACAGCTAATTACGAATTGATAAAATATCCTGGGGGGTCTTATAAACGGGCGGGGTCTTAGAATCGGAGGAATACGGTATATGTGTATGTATGTCTGTTTGTTAGGATGTCCGTCCACTCAAATATCTTGAGAACTGCAGTACTTACAGATTTGATATTTGTTGTGTAGATGCAAAATATGATTATGAGAAACTACATTTTTTTATTTTTTGATGTTGTTGAAAATGTGCAAATAAGCACAAAAAGGCATTTTTTGGTAAAAAATCTTTTTCTTCATAACCACTGGTCATTTGGTATACAGGTCCCTACGGATAACCCAAATTAGATTTGTTCAAATTGTGATGAAATATCCAAATTTGTATTTTTAAGGAATTTTTTGTCATTTTTGGTCAAAAATTTATTTCATCAAAACTGCTTGTCTGACAGCTTTGAAATTTGGTATACAGGTTCCTAGGGTTTATCTTAATGTAATATATTAAAATTATGATGAAATCATCAATTTTGTATTTTTGCAGCTAATTAGTTCCAGAGACCAGCTCTGGAACTGTTAGTTTTTGCTCACTTTCCTTCTTTCTTTCTTTCTTTCTTTCTCTATTTCCGGTATTACTATCATAGAACATGCTATACACAAATTTTACCTCAATTACCCAGAATGCATTGCGACACGCTTATGACGTCATCGCTCAGCTCGGACATTACGGGCATTTCTTTTGTGTTTATTTATTTATATTTTATTCTGTATTGCTTGACTATCATATTGCGTTCAGCTATCAATAATTCTAGCTTTCTTTCGCTTTGTTTTTTGTTGCTTTTTGAATTTATTTTTCTCTAAATACTCACCGTACGTGGCGCTATACTGTCTCGCCTGAATGCTCATGAGACAACAATGGCGGTGGATCGATCGCTTCGCTCGCATAGAGAGAGAAAAGTACGCTTTCCATAAGTTTACAAGCGCGGCTGGGCACATCATGTACCTAGGCGAGGTGGGTGTGCTCGAAAACGAAGGTCAATGCAAAACTTGAATTCAAAATCGGCTGTTTTGGCGGAGAAACTGCCCGCCGTATTTCTGAGGAGCCACCAGCGGTTTTTCCTATATCAGTCTGCGAGGCCATTTAACGCCGGTAACACACAGCCCTGTCATCGCACCGGCATGCGTTGGCTGCACGTTAAAGCAGCTCAACTTTCCAAGATCAAACGGTCAGTATCTCGTGAAAACAGCGACATTGCAATGAAAATTGTTTTAGTCTGTGCTTTAAATCAAATGAAAATGCATGTGGCCTCGGTTTTCAATTTCAATGGCCTAGGTCCGATGTTTCCTCTCGTCTGATCATCGTCATAAACCACGCGCCTCTTTACGGCAACAACTCAGCGCTAACCGTCAAGCGATTGATTTTTGCGTAGGTCAGCGGAGCGAAAATTATTGCTCTGGCTTGCGAGAATGTCGTCTGATATACATTTCCGTGCGTTGTCTCCCCCGTATGTATCTGTTGCGTTTTTACCGTACATGTAGGCATTTGTAATCTGTGGACTGCCTTGCTTTTAGATGTATTAGGCCTATGGTGTTTGCTAGCAGCCCTGACTATAGGTACAGCTGTACGTGCTTGAATATTAAAATCCAAAGCACTCTTTCATTCTGCACCTATCTTTGTCACACATTCTCTTGTTTCTTCCACTGCTCTGGTCTCTGGAACTTCGCTTTTGCTTGCAAATGCTTTCTAGTTTTGCCATTTTTGGTCAGGCAATCCTGAAATGAGCTATCAAAGATATCCACCTTCTTCATCATTACATCAGTCACAAAAAGTTATTCTCTACATACACAACGGAGCTCTGTCGACTGTTATGTCACTTGTTTTTTCAAAAATGTTGGTCAGAAAGCTTTAATATTTGGTACAGGTCCCTAGGTAGACCTTAGTGAGATAATTTCATACAGTCAGGAAATTTTGTATCCATGTCTATAGTAGCTTCAGGGACATTTGCCCTATGTTTTTTACTATTTTTAGCTCACATTTGGTTATACCAATGTGAGGTTATCGTATAAGCTGAAGTCGATGACGTCTGTATGTATGTGTGTTTGTCAAAATTGTCTCAAATTTTGTGCTTAGCAACAGGTCATGTGCTTTTACTACATAGCTAACGTCACAACTCCATGTGTAATTTTTTACAGAATGACACAAGAGTTTCCATCTACAATGACACAGTAGGAGGCCGTCACTACACATTCTTGGAGTACACCTTAAACGGTAAATTTGATGGCCGTCATTACTGCATGAAGGTAATAAATTATGCATTTTGATATATTTAATCAATTTACATTGATCAAGTATGGTCTATGATCTGAGTTACTTTTGCTGTTGTGAAAAGTTTCACATATACTGTAGAGAGCCATGAATTTGTGCTGTACCCTACCAGTGACACAACACAAGTTATGTCTTATGACATTGTTCAGTACTGATCTCCACATCAATTTCAAAGAAATCAAATTTCAGTTGTGTGTACTTTCACTTGTTACATATTCATCATCCTTGTGAATAGTATACCCCATCAACATTTCCTAGTTGTTTATGGAATTAAGTCTTGTCTGGTTCACTCTTTCATGTAGATGACACCAGGACCAGATGATGCCTGTACTATACCAGACAAGGGAATCGACAGATGCAGGACAACAACAAGCGAGGGCTTTGAAGTGCTAGGTAACAATAGCCTTGATGAAAATCCTCTGAACGAAGTGAAGTTGATCCCGAAGAAAGGGATGAAAAAGATGATGAATTTAGCTCACAACTCTTTGAAAACTAAGTATAAGCCAAATAAGACATGTTAGATATGTTTGTGGGACCACATTCACAATTATTGTCGTTTCAGACAGTACATCATATGACAAGAATTATTCTTTTGTTTATTCCAGTAACCTTATAACTGATGAAACACATTTCAGGTAGAATGTGCCTCCAGACAGTCTATTTAACCCTTTCACCACCATGGTTTGTCCCAAATCCATTGTTTTCTATGGTAAAGTTGGACCTGTATACAGGGAACTGGGGATGAAAGGGTTTTAAACTCTTAAATTTTCACAGCTCTTTAGTGATTATGCTTCTTGTTTGGACTTGTTTTGAAGCTCGTTGAGTAAACCAAGGTTTCACTATTTTGTTTCCGTGAAAATTGAAAATAAATTTTCCCCCACACTGTGTTAACACAGGGTATAGCAGTTTTTTTTTGAACTTCCAAACTCTGTAAATTTGATGTAATTTGTTTCTCTGGCACCAAACTTTTGCATGGTGACCCCAGATCTTTACTCTTGATTTTGACAGAAAATAGTTGAAAGTTTATTTGAGGAAATTTTTAGCAAAAAACTTTTGTTTTTCTGCTTTAGGGCACATACTACCTTAAAAATGTGTACAGTATATAGTTAGAATAGTTTGTTTGAATTTGTCAGGTGGTGGGCAAAGGTGAGCTAGGGCTCAGAAACTCTGTGTTTCTGTTTTTTTGCATGTTTCAGCACAAAGGGTAGCTGTCTTCACACGAATAATTTGTCATTGAAGTTCCACTTCACCAGCATTCCTTTCACATGCAATGCTTTGCTGCTTTGTTATACAGCCTGCATTTGTTGCTGCTGTGAGAGGCTCTTGAAAAATAAAGAGCAGAGCTTCACTTTTCCCAACCAGTGTGAAGCATTTCACTCTAGGTGGCTAATTCACAAATAAACTTTGGTATTTTGCACGTTTTAGTGGTTGTATGTTGTAGGCAGTTAAGCTGCAGTTTAATTTTTAACCTTTTGGTAGGTAGATACTCCAAATTTATTGTGCAACAACAACTCTGCATAGAAATACTGGAACTGAAGCCAGGCACTTTTACATGTATTATATATTTGTGCAAAATTTACCTCCATTATGAAATCCCTCAATAACAGAGAATATAGAATATTGTTTGACCATTGCCGAACTTTGCATTTCAATATTTTAATCATTTGAGCTTCTCTGGTTTTTACTATTACTTCATTTTAATAGTACGGAAAATCCTCTCAGAAAATACCTGCTTGTGGATATTTCAAATTCTGCAGAAATTCCTTCACTTGGCTCCACTTTGCAAAATTAAGTATTTCAGTCAAGCATTGATTTTTGAAGCAAGAAACCGTAAAATAAGATAAAAGTTACACTGTCAAAACAGCTTCATTTTGGCAAGTTTCATCAAAAATTGAATATTCTTTGCACTCAGCACTGCCATGCTATGTTCATCACAAAGCTTACTTGATTTCATACACAATGTAATTCTGTAAGATTTTACTGTTCAAAGATGAGGATATGATAATCGCTTCATAAACTGTTTTCTGGGCAAAATGAGGTCACTGGTCATTCGCAAAGTCCAGAGTTCTCATAATTATTATTGTGCTTACTGCCGCATCGAAGTTGTTTTGAAAAAAGATATGTATTTGTGATTTATGGCTGTATGTGATTATGAATGTATAATCCTAACATGCACACTCACTGTTCCCGCTAAGCGCGTACTTAATGGCATACCATTGGTACTAAAGTCACAAAATTGTCTCAGATCTGCAGAAAGCAGAAAGAAATTATCTTTCGAATCAAAAACTGCGAATGCTTCTGCTTTATCTCTGCTCTGTTTCTTAATTTCCATGCAGAGGCGGCTGTGTTGCCAATGTTGAACTTGTTGCTATGCTTGAAATGAATCATATCACCTCATTGTAAAATTAGTAGCTGAAATAACAATTTAATGATCTTTCCTTGTAGTGAGGATGTGATACATGTTTGGTTTGCAAATCAAAGACAAGATTGCAGTGTTCTCTCCACATTCCAAATTTTCAAATTTGAAGGAAAGACCATAGCTGACCATCAAGAGCTGAATTTTACACGGCAGTTTGCTAAATTTATTTAGCCACAGAAGTTGTCCCACACTACCCCCATCATGAAGTTTAGAAATATTAGTCCTTGTAAATCTGAAGCATGCAGTTTTAGATATTGTCAAACAAGCGGCAGCAGTCCATGATGAATTTCTTCATTCACTTCACTTTATATGCATTTATTGGTTCCCATGGCTTTGTACGAGTCATTTACAGTAGAGATTAGTTCCACACATCAGAAGTGTATTGCTATTCAGAATCAAATTGCTACATCTCCAAGAATTGATAATACTTTGACACACAGAAATGCTCATAAGCAACCATATTGGATTCACATCTTCAGCAGTGATTATTTTGAAATCGTGTCAAAATGAATAAAAAGGTATCACCTTTGTTGTTGCGTAATAAAAGAGGAATTTGAATTACATGAAATTTTTTGTCAGTGTTTTCCTTTGCATGTTTTTTTTTGTGTAATGTAAGTCAAAGGTCAGAATGATTTACAAGGCTATTTTTGCTCCTTTGTCTGTGAGCAAAGACCAAGCAATAGTGTTTGTACTGGTCGTATTACTACGTGATTTCCTATTGACATAAAGAAATTGTTAGTGTACGGGGAGAACACCGCTGATTAGAAATCTATGTTGTCATATTTTGTATCATTTTTTGTCACCGTAATTACATTTTATGCAGTTATGATTTCCTGTCAACGCAAATTTTTAATCCATGTTTAAGATTCACAACTATACAATAGCAGTGCTTCTTTCATCCATTATTCCCCTCCCCCTCACCCTCCCCCAATAATACTAATAAAACTCTTATATAATGTTGTTTGCTCAACAGCCCATTCAGACAACTTTTTTGAAAAAAGGGAATTTCCCTACAAAATCCCAAGAATTACCCTCCTCGGTAACTTTCAGGAAGTCGTGACTTACCTCTTTTGTGTTTTTTGTTTGTCTTTTGTCATCAGATGACCCGTGTGTACTTGACCCGTGCGGTGACCATGGCAATTGCACTGGACTTCTTGATGAAGACTTCTACGAATGCCACTGTGATCCAGGGTACATAGCACTGCCTGCCATCTACCCTACTTGTCAAGGTATTTATCTCTGAAATTAAATCGCCAGAATTGTGGGGTTTTTTGTCAAAGAAAAGATGAACGTGAAAGTTTGAGATACTGAGTCAATGAAACGAAGGTGAACTAACTGCAAGTACACCCTTTCTCTCATAATTTCCCAGTTTCAACAATCTTTCCTAACATTTAACACAATATTGAACAATATTGAACTCAGGAGCAACTGAGCATTTTGAGTATTCAGTGTACAGTAACATGAAAAAAGGGTACACAGAATATTCCAAGTGCCTGCACATGGGTAGAGTTTGAGGTAATATTCTAAAAATTTGTAAGTTTCATCTTTCGTCAAAAGTTTGATGCTGACTATTGTATCACAATAACTTTTAGCAATGTCAGCCATTTAATAGTATCAGCTGTGTGCTTTGTAGAGACCAGAGAACAAATATTAGCACATTTACAATGTAATGGCGTAGGTGGAAAGCCTTATTTGTTTTATAGCAATTTAACCTTTTTTTTGGTTAAAGTCTGTCCAAGACATAAATGGGAAGTACAGTACATCAGGTGATTATACCGGTATTCACAGTGAATTTTTTGTCAAGAAGGGGAAGTGGTAGACTCAAGGTTCTATGCAGTGTTATGTGTGTCTGCCAATGGTCAGATGATATTTGCAAAGTACCTGGATTTAAACAAGGCAGACCAATGTTATTCAGTTTGTCAATTTACAGTGTATCGGTTATAAAGCAATGTCAAACAAAGTCTGTATTAATATACATTTGCTGTCATTATCTGGATAAACCCTAAACAAACTATGATATTTGCAGTCTCATCATTTTGCCATCGCTTACAGAGCTCACAAAAACTTAATTTAATATCAGAGTTTACACAGGATATGGCTAATGGGAGAATAATTGAGGTTGATCACAAGGCTGTGTTTCTGGCACCAGATTCTAACAATGATAACATAGTACTTTTGTTGCTTGAATCATGACGGCTTCTTCAAACTCTCCCAAAACAAGCTTTGATGTACCTACGCATCTACCAGATGAGGTAACTTTGCTCTTTGCATTACATTCATGGAATTTGTCTCCTAAAAATTTTGAAAACAATATTTTGATTTAATGTAAATATTAAACAAGTCATTATGAAAGTCTTGTGTCTGACGTTCAATCCATTTTTTTCTGCTAAACAGTAAATAAATATGACTTGATTTCTTCATGTACATTATACTTTATAGTTTTGAAGTTGTTTTCTTCTTAACAAGTTTAGGAAAATAAAGATTAATCAGTCCAGGAGACAAAAGACAGCATAAATAAAAAGCTTGAAAGAACATATAGGATTCTGTAGCTTATCCCTCAACTTCAAATTTTATTGAAATGCCACGTGTATTATCTCTATGTCTGCTCAAGGCACTCGTTTCCTGTCAATTTTATATAATATTACTGCGTACTCCAAAGATAGTAATCTGCAGCTCAGTGCTAAAATTGACCAGTTGCCATGGCGTTTTCAACCCCTGTAAATTTCATTGACATTGCTAAAGACAGCTGTCACCTGTTGAACTGATTAGCCTTGGAAAAATGAAAATACACAACAAAACTGGAAAAAAAATTAGCTCCAACAAATTTTTATCCTGCACGGACCAATATTAAGTCAGTCTGTTCCAATAATATGTAAACGAGAACTACCATCAGCTCGGGTTCTGTTTTCAGAGTGAATAGGGAAGTCCAAATCATGTGTTTGCATAAAATACAGTAGCATGTAAACTATTAAAGTTGTCATGGGCCACAAAAGATGGACAATGATTAATACAGACCCTTTGACAGAACTGAACAAAAGTCAACAGTACGTTTTTCTGGCCTCATAAAAAGAGGTAGTCAACACCACAGTGACAAGTCAGTGGAAATTTAACGGGTACAGAACACAATGTATACTGATTATTGCACAAAGGAACACATTTATAAAACACAGAAAAAGAGGAAATTCACTGAAAGAGAGGGTCATGACAGGGATGTGAAACTCTGATGTCTTGGCTAAAACAGGAAGCATTAGATGGTGAACAAGTACAAGGAATATCGTGACTGTCTTTGTTCTTCCTTATCACTTGACGTTGTCAGTGGAAGATGGTTTTTCCCAGAGCTCAAGGTTACCTTTTGTACTATAGAACTTCCTCATCGGTGTGATTACCATTGAGTTCAAATAATTCTCTAGAATTATCTTGATTTTGGTGTGATAAAATGTTTGATATTTTACATATATTTTTTAACATGGTTGTCCTTTCAAGGGATGGACTCAAGAAATAGCTAGTACTGCATGAAAAAGAGTAAACCCCCCTCCTCTGATATCAGAGTGATTCCCTCCTCTGACCTGATACAGCTTCTCTTCCATGAGCCATGTGTCTTTGCGCTGCTTTCCACCAATTTAGTACTGAGGGGCAGCCAAACAGCTTACTTTTGATACATAAATGTAACCAACCCAGGTTTTGCCACAGTCTTCCATTCAAAGGTATCGGCACAAAAAATGAAGGAGATTGGTAGAGTAAAACAATTAGGGGGATGGGTGGGGTAAACACTTGTAAGTGCCCCTGTGACTACTATATGCCAAGCTTTGCATATTGGCCAGTTATGTCCCAACCTTTATCATGAACATATTTCCCTGAGGCTAGTCCCCATCATAGAAGTTCCTAAGCTGTTTTCCCCTCATGACTTTGTACTCCATAGGCGTCCCGCTAAGCACAATGTTTGCACAACTAGGTATTAACACTTGTATGCATGGCATAAAACACCTGATCATGACAGCACAAATTTTTATGAAAAGAAATTATTTTATATTTTATGGTCACTGCATCACAAACAGCATGGCCCAGACTCCCTGCTGGAAGAAATTCGGCATTTACCCGCAGCTCAGGTGTCCTACCCACTGAGTACCTGCTGGGCTTATGCCTGTTGCCCAAGTGACAAAAGAATTGAAACATAGTGCCTCCCAGTGGTATGTTGAAATACTGCCTTCCTGCTGAGGCATAAAACAAAATCGCTTCTTGAACACCTTTTTACATGAACAGCGTAGTCAACTGTTTCACAGAACAAATTTAGAGTCACTTTCTCCACATCACATCCATTTACATGTTGTTTTCTTGAGTGTCCTGCATGTATTTAATGAACCAAAGACAAGACATTAACTTGACAAGCTAAATCTAACAGTAGCCCAATCTCAAGTAAGTTAATGTTTAGAGGTTGGAATGTTCAGTTATTTGCAATATACAATTTTGGCAGGAAAATAAGAGATTTTGGTCACGTGACCTGACTTAGGTTATATAATATGATAAAATTTCAACTTAATCAAATGCGAAACATATTTTTGTCAAATTTCACAATTTTCTGACCAGGTCTGATTAAAAAGTATGTTCAAACTGATTTTACATGTAAGTAAGCCTATGCCCATGCATTAACATACCTGAGATATCGCTTTCAAAGAAGAGGCTCAGCTTTAAGTTTCCCACATCAAACCCTGCCACCTTCCTTAATCTTTTCGGATTTTGCATACTAAATATTATCATCCAAGCTTTGGAGAGTTTTTCGTTATTTCTGTCTTTGAAAATGTCATCATGTCAATCCTTGGCAATGAATTTGGTTCATTGCTCACAGTTTTTGTATACTCACTTGCAGCGGCCATGTGACATATTAAGTTGTTGAAATCTTAGTTTTACGTTTGTAGATAATGTTTGAAAGACATTGTTGGTCACACGTCAGTAAGCATTTTCAAACAAGTTGCTTTTGATTTCAAACCATCTCATGAAAACAAAATTGCAAAAAGCCTAATGAGGCTTCAATGATGACAAAATGTAACCAATTAGAATAGACTCTCTGAAGGTCCTAGAGGTTCTTAAACCATCATGACTTATTTCAGTTTCATAATACTCTCCTTTCCATGATGCCAAAGGTTTCCTTGCAAATGCCATCTTTGCTATACCAATTGGTAAAATATGGAACTTTCGCACCTGCTTAGTACAGCTAACTGTTATTCCCTATCCTTGAACAGTGTCTTAGTGGCTGCCTGTAATTTCCCCGATGAACACACACGCCTGTGCTCAAGTTATGTAAGAGCATGGCATCCCAGACATATGCACTATCAGGTAAATTATCTGTAACATTACAGTGTCACTGTCCCAGGTACTTCCAGGGATGTGCCTGTCAACATCAACCATAGACCCTCGAGAAAAAATACATCAACCTTGCATTTTGTTTATGGTTTGATTGGCTCAGTTCAAGTGATCCAACTTCCCAATCACTCCCACCTTCTTTCACATGATTTGTATATAACCATATACTGTTGACGCAAGCTGACATTCACTGCCTAAAAGTATAGTTTTATTGGGAATCAAGTGCACGCCACAGGCACTTTGACTATTGAGTGAATATACAATAATATAACCCTTCTATTACCATACACTCAAACCACTCAGAATATTAACCTGTGATGCAAACAATGCAAAGCTCAATTCTACTCGAACTTTAATCTGTCAATTTCTCAACAAGTGATGTCAACAAACTTACATGATACCTCAGTAACATATGTCCTCGTCATTGTACTGTTTTATCTATTTTACCATGTCTGTCACGTATTTTGTCATCGCCGTTTTTTTCTTGGTTTTTAGAATCACACTTTGTTTTCCTTCATTGGACAGTTCCCTTCCCTATTTGATCCCAGTGAGAGCAATGCTGCATGCAGAAAGCCGCCCTCCTCCCTCACCCCCATGTAAGATTTGTTTTCTTTGTTATGATGAAGACTGGAATACCTGTTGAGAAAGTCTTACCCAGGTTTTGGAATAAACTGGACCATATGTTTTTATGAAATACACTACACCAAAGTATAGTGTCCTCCCTAGAGAAAAAAATGAAGTGGGTGGCTCATTTGCATATTTACTCAGATTTGGCATTTCAGATCATGTTGTGTGTATAGTGGTGGCAATTACATTTTGTAGGAAGTTAGTAAAAATTCCTGTCGGGGACTACTGCAAACGACATCATTCACTTGGAGACTTCTGCAAATGGCATCATTCACTAGGTGGACCACTGCAAACGACAAAAGCAGTGGTTGAAATATGGTTGAAATATTGCTTGCTCTACACTGTAACCAGCTTGGTAACCAGTACATGCATAATTATGTAATTTGCTGTACATAAACGCACTTACAATAATTAGTTTTTCAATACTCGAATTGGTATTGCATTGAAAGCCTGTAGTATCATTGACAAGAATACGTTCACACTGACATTTCAAATTTATTTCAGCTTTTCCGTCACGTAACCATTGTATGCCAACTCAGGTATGAAATGTATTGAGCCTATGATTCATCATAAAAGACTATTAGAGATGTCTAATCACCTTGATAAAATGCTAACTGCTCCCACCATTTAGTATAGATACTTATCAGATTTTGTTGAAAAAACACAATAATACTCTCTTCAGAATCTTAGTATTCAGAAAACCTTTTAAAGCACTGATTACACTCAAGTTTTCACTCTAGTGATTAAAAAACAAAAATGCAGGTAGAATCTCTCTAAATAGTCATTTACAATGTAACTGTTGCAGTGATCTTCATAGTCTAATTTTGTCTAATTTTACAAACTTCCTCACATGTTATGACTAATAGTCACATCTGTGCATGATTAGGAACTTAACACACTTAAAACCTTTCTCGCTATGGCATCTAGAGGTTGTGTCAAATGATATCAGAAGATATCAGTTAGAAAGATAGCTGTTGCTGTTATAGCTATCATGGAAAATGCCTTTGAACATGTATGGCAAGAATGTGAGTTGTTAGTGCAGGGCCCAATCAAAGAATAGCTAGAGTTTCAGTAACACTGGGTCTTGACAATTTTGTCAGAACATTCAGTGGCTTAATTTAATTTGATCCTGTATAGTTTGCGATGGGATATTTCAGTATGTTTTTAGAAAGATACATGATTGTATGGTACCCGTAAGTAACAGTAAGGGACTGGTCAGTTTCTTCAGCCTGGGGGGGGGGGGCGGTGGATTCATGGGGGGGGTCACCCTGTTTTTGACTTTGGTGATAGGGGTGGTCACCATGTTTTTGAAATGCCCTATAGGGGGGGTCAGTGTGTTTTTGAATTTTGACACAGGCTCATCATTGCCTAAAATGCTAGTGTCAGCCACAAAATTCATCATTCAGTTGTATTTTTCGGCGCGCCCTTGGGCGCGTAACTTTAATAATCAGTCATATTTTTCAGCACGCCCAACTTTAACATATCAAGCATACATACATCAGAGATATCTGTATGTTCAATATTTTCAGCGTGCTCTTCAAGCTCATTACTTTAATATATCATACATCTTTCAGCATGCCCTTCAGGTGCATGACTTTAATATACAAGGCATATATATCAGAGATATCAGGATGTTTCATATTTTTGGCGCGCCCTTCGGGCGCCATACTTTCAGAGATATCTTGATGTTTGCTAAGTGAAAGTGTACCATTATGAAATCTACATTTCATATGAAAGGATGACAAATTCCTGATACTTTTCTGTTCTCTCTGTGAGAATTCAGTATGAGAAAGCAACATGCACAAATATTTCACAATATATATTTGATACAGTGACTTATTTTAGAGATAGAAAAATGACAAGATATCTTTCCTTCTCATTGATGCAATTATTTTCCTTTGTTTCATAGGTTTTCTGTAGAAAGATGCTTTTTTATGAACAAAATAACAGTTAAAAAAGGCAGTTTTTGTCATTATGCTGTGCTTGTATGGTTTCAATGTTACACAAGAAAAGGTCCTCTCAGACACTGTACACATCAGATTTGGCCAAAAAGCTCTCTATGGCTCCTCAGTAGATTTAATTGGATGGTTGGCAAGTCTTAACACCCATCAAAGTTTTTGATTCACTGCTTTTTCCTCTTTGATATTAATGATTGACATCCATTTCTGTACAACAGTTCAGGACATCTGGTTAAGCAGAGAAAGTGTGAAATACATTCACAGCTCATTCAAAATACAGCTCATTCAAAATGTACTGTATTTAAACTTTAAGATTGACACTTTGAAATTCCTATCTTACAACTGACATGTCAACAATTTCACTAAAACATAGAATGACTATTTAAAATATAAATATATGTAAAATGTAAAATATAATATATATATATATATATATTATATATATATATATATATATATATATATATATATATATATAATTTATATCATCTTTTGTTTTACCTTTGTCGCGACCTGGGGTGGTGGTGGGGGGGGGGGGGGGGGGGGGGGGGGGGGGGGGGTCACCCGGTTTTAGAAATTTGGAATAGGGGGGGTCACCCTGTTTTCAAAATTTGGAATAGGGGGGGTCAGCCACTTTTTGACGTCGGCAAAAAATAATCCACCGGCCCCCCCCCCCCAGGCCGAAGAAACTGACCAGTCCCTAACCCTTAGGCTGAGATTTGTACAATCAACATTGTATAAGCCACATAAAAAAAATGTCAGCCTACAATGTTCACTGTCCTCTAGAGGGCGCTCTCAATCAACTGAACGGAGGTGTAGCAATGATATATATTGCGTCTGGGTGCTACCAAATTACTTCCTACTATTAAATCACTTCCTGGTTAGTCCACTAACTTCAAATTTATGCCTTCAGGTTTTTTATTTATTTTATTTTATTTATTCACAAAATCATACAATAATACAAGAAACACAACACAACAAAACAACAAACAAAAAGAAATGCCTTCAGGTTTGAATTAATCAACCAGGAATTCCAGTTCTCTATTGTTGTTCTGGCCCAAATCCATTGTCACCAATGGTGATTTGAGTACTAGGAATTTGGGAGGCGAACAGAGTAATCCACACCACCACACTTTGGGTACATCCCCACTTTTTTCATTAGAGTAGTTGAACCCACATACAGGGAAATGGGACGCAAGGGTTACAGCTTATGATTTATGGGCAATTACTATATAAGTATTTTTCTTCCACATAGCAGTATATTTCCTTGATATTGCATGTTGAAACATGTAGCATCTGTCTCATCAACAACTGGTATATCATGTGTGTGCATGATTTGAATCATCATTGTTTACAAGTCTGGACAGATGACTTCAAGTTTCAACTATAGCATTAAATATTTCAGATACATATAGGCGATATGAACAAGTCAAATACTTGATATTTCCAGCTGCTAGAGGCGGTTGAATGAAATTGTAGTCATGAGAACAAAAATCGTTGAAAGTTACAATTTCTGGGGTTTAAACAGATTAATAAAGTTTTGTAGGAAAATAAATCATAATATGGCAATATTTGTGTTCTTTATACAGTTGATACCTGTTACTGGAAACCCTGCGGTGAAGGTGGAATTTGCATACCAGTTTTGAACTCTACTGAGTACTCATGCAACTGTTCCGATAACTATTACTCAGAAGAGAACACATGCAAAGGTATGCAAGATGTATTGGCTTGCTCTGTAATTACCGTGTGAATGCAGAAATTGCTGTATTTCCAGCACGATGTGTATTTCTGATGCTTTCGGGCTTGCCGTTTGTGATTTACTAATTTCTCAATAGGCATTTATCACATTGGTTCAATGACATATCTTGTAGGAATTCATATTGAACTTGTTTACAAGTCTGTTTGAGAAACTTCGTGAGACGTAAGGTTATGATCCCAGCCTGGACTGGTATTGTATTTGATTATAACAACAAACAAGTTTATTTCCAATGTCAACATCCGGCTGTAGTTTGTCTGAGACATTTTACCAGGTGACTGAGTACCACTTTAACAGTGTAATGATAGAAAATGAAGATGCAAATATCTACTTCAGCATTGCCAGAAACAGATATTTTTATACACAAGTAGTGAGTGAACATTTATTTCAACAGTTTGCTATGGAAGGTTAAATGTATATTTTCCCATCGTCTCATGAGATAGAAA
Source organism: Ptychodera flava (assembly GCF_041260155.1). Taxonomy (NCBI): domain Eukaryota; kingdom Metazoa; phylum Hemichordata; class Enteropneusta; family Ptychoderidae; genus Ptychodera; species Ptychodera flava. Next base: position 38,048,696 of record NC_091933.1, read on the forward strand.
TCATGTATAAACCAGATATGTTCATTGAATTTGTAGAGTTATGACATTCTCCCTTCTAACATTTTACAACAAAAGTCTGTGATTCCTAGTAATCCAAAGACGGTGTTGTAAAGAAATTGATCTTTTAATAACTATAACCATAATCACCACTCTTTGTTTCTGACCAGTTGACCCCTGCTTGTTAGATCTGTGTGGAGTTCCAGACACTCACAACTGTTCATCCCTCAACAGCACGTACTATAAATGCAACTGCCTTGAAGGGTTCTATTTTGATGACGTGTGCAAAGGTATTGATTCTATAAATGCTGTTTCACAGTGGAATGTTTCAGCTCCACCACAAGTAATGATAGCTTTGTGCCCAAAATGAAAAATTGGGCATCGCTTGAATTGTAAATATTCCAATTTTGTTGATTCCTTTCACTACCAGTGGAGTTGCCATTACTGATGTCCTATTACATTCTTCAGCTGATAAAATATTTAATTGATATTATAATGCAGAGTAGAGATAACATTTTGTATATTGCTCTTTGATCGATCACTTTGCCAAATCCCTAGCTATGATGTATCAATAAGATTTTTGGACTTGTCAGTTGCAGGTTTCTGGTAGGGTGAAGCATTGTAGATTTCATATTGCATCAAATTCTGAGAATACAATATTCAGTCAGCGTATGTCTTTAGTAATCATAGTCTCTGTTACATCTCTGTTACACCCGTTTTCCGTCAGTTTCTATCATCTATAATTGTTTAAAACATTAGGGTTTTTCCAACTTGTGTGATTAAGAAGAATTTCAACGACTATGGGATAGCAATAGAAACTAAATACTGAATAGAATTCCATGACACGCATGTTTACCATTATCAGCAATACTGTTACTGTCGCAGACATGATTTTAATTCTTAAGAAACTTCCATTTCAGTGGATTATTGTTATGAGAATCCATGCGGACATGGTGAATGCATCAGAGTTGATTCCGGTTACACCTGTAATTGTACAAGTGGACACTACCATGATGGCAAAGTCTGCACTCCTCTGGGTTGGTAACTCTTCAAATAGAAAGTGATATAAAGACATGCGAGAATAAATTTTATTTTGCATTACAAATTTGCATATTTCCCATATATGGTGTTCCCCGTATTTTACCATATATGGTAAATGAAGTCATGTTTGCCAATGGAACATAATCACAGCAGTATATAACAATGCTGGCGGCACAACTTTATGCATGCTTTCTTACGCTCCTTGTGAAAATTAATGATCAGACAGATGACTTAATATCTTGAATGTCCAATTTCATGTGAAATCCCATTGTTATTTTGTCCATCAGCGCTTGTCTGAGGGTGCCTTTCATGGTGAACAAATACAAGCATACCCCTAAGATAATGTTGAACTGCACTACAGCATGGAACGGGTCCACTATTTTTCAGCTTTGCAGCCATGATGCTGTTTTACATTGAGAATCTTTATTAAGTATTTCATGTAGACAAGTTGTTATCAGTTATTTTGCGTTGATTAAATGTCATTTACCTCCTATTGACTCATCAAAATATTGTTTAATCTTGACGTGATACAGTGAAAGATCCTGGAGTAATTATTGCGGGGGTTATCGGAGCTCTTCTAGGCATTGCTCTGCTGATGGTCCTAGCTGTCTACTATTGGAGAAAATGGCAGTACCGTAAGTGCTGATATTATATTGGACACTGGACAGCTGCAGGGCCATCCCTGTAGATGGAACAGCCTTAATCTTTATAGATTATGTCTACAGATTGGTTGCTTGAACCACCTGCAATCAGCTATTATGAATTTTCTTTTTCAACCAACATCTTTCAGCTGCCAGCTATTCTTAGCTTACTTGTGTGCAAATCAGTGTTGCCATCAAAATATGTAGCATTTAGAGAGCCAAATAGTCAAAGATGTAAATATTTCTTTATAAATTCTATAGATTTATATATGAAACTAGTAGTCTAACAGTAATAATGGAAAGATATTCCCCAGTGGTATGGCACATACACAGCAGATACTACCAGTATTGTTATTGCTGGCGCAAATAAACTTGGAACACCGAAGTCCCTATATACATAGGAAAACCGTTGGGAATATCCCTATATCGCCAAGTAATCAGCCAACAGCGGTATCGCTAGTGCATTGGGTCATCTTACACTTTGTTTATCGAAAACACTGCGGGGTGCCCATGCTGTGTCTCATAGACAAAACGCCTTAGCAGAGGCCGTTCATTTGCGTGAACGATGGTACAATAAAGAATTGACGTTTTGAGTAAAGTTACGTTGGTAAATTTCAATGACCAGGAACCATACATCTGATTTTAGTCATATTGGCCCGAAACCAACTCGCCCGTTGTTTGAGATTACACGTTCGTTCGTACCGCGTTCCTTGTGTTAAAATTCACATCCCCCCTGCCGATATAGTCTGTAAATATTAATTATGGATGGTATAATCGAGACTGTCTATGATTTTATCAGTTGGAACAAAAATATTTCGATAGATTGACTAACACAACCAAAATTTTAAGCATTTTTTCTTCAACTTTAAAAATAAGTCATCGCCTAGACATCGCCGTTTTCGTTGAAATGCTCCATTTGGCATTAGTCGAATATGAACGCTCAGGTTTACCTTGGCCGTGTACTGCCTGAGAGGTGGCTACTTCTTCAGCTATTTTTTTCAGTTTCGGTAAAGATATCGCCAACTATTCTTTTCAGTGCTCAGTGCAAGTCTGTTTACGTTTGCAGGAAAAATATATCGTTGGCTCGCCCAACAAATTGTCAATGAATTTGGGCGAGTTGGTATCGGGAATCTGGGTGGTTTGAAAAGGTACCCGTTTTGAAGCAAAATGTAGGTTATCAACATCATTGATATGCCTTTTTTCTCACCGTGTTGTCTCATTTCTCTGTAATTTTTGGTGATAGCGATTTGAAAATAGTAATTTCTTGTCCGCTGACCGTGGCGATTTGATGTAGCTCTCAGAATTCGAAGTACGAAACGTCGACGTCACTGGCTGGGCTGCGGGCCATGCCGCGGGAGATCAGAAAATACATTTTCAAACTTTGGGTCAAACTAAGTTTACGTTCTCGATCGGATAACGTTGAGGTCAAAAACAAACTTTGCCATAGGGGTTAAAATCTGCAGCATTTCAGCGTTCTTTGCAATTGATGATATGATTGAAACATTTTTATTTAGCCTGTCCTTTTTCATCGTACGTTTCTTGAGAATAGTATGTACCCACTTCAATCGGATACCCCTATGAATAATGATATCATCTGTATGACGCACGCAATAAATGTGATTGAACTATGACTTTCTTGTGTCATGTCAAGGCCGAGACTCGGACACGGTTTACGTCGCCTTTGCCTCTGAGGAGAGGTTTTCAGAAACAAAGCCGAGAAAAGGTCCAGCTTTATCTACGGTATCTACGTTTAGTTTATTCTTTCAAAATCACGAAAGCCGTCGATGGCGACCGTAGAGGTTATGGCCGACAGTTGGATGCTTGTAACAGAGATTCCCAGCCACACCACGCCGTGCGCCAGCAGCAACAAGTCGACCATCCACGCTCGCGCTTTATTTCAACTTGATAATCAGCTGATACACTGAAATTCTCCGAAAACCGAAACCTTGCCAGTATTAGTTCTCACAGAATTTCGCTACGACATGTCGGATAAAAAAAAGTCAGAGCCAGGAATTTTACCCAGCAACTCACATCGGTGCACGGCCAATAACGTACCGGTAACGTACCGGTACCATTGGTTATTTTCACAACCGTCTATTCCTCACTTAGAATACGCATCTACTTTACACTGGTCGACAAACCATAGATCCTCGAGAAACGAGGGTCTATGGACAACCGGTTTCTTCGAAACGAAATTAGAAATTTAGCGACTTTGAATTTCACTCAAGGAAACACTGTCGCTTTGAATGGAAATTGTCGAAGTACATGCTCAAGATATTACATCACTCGATGGGTGTAAAACGTGAATAAAGGTCCATGTACAGAAAGAGACGCACATTTTAAACCTCAACGTAAGCTGATCACTTTATAAAAATGAAAGTTAAAAATACAGATTTAACCACAATACCGGGCGTAATTTACAATTTTTGTGAGATAGTGGAAATGACAGCATTTATGATGACACGCCTGCACAACCAAACGAAGCCAAACGATAGCGAGCTCAATGACAACACCTACCGTTTTCTCACCTACACTCTCTCTTCATTTTGAGGGAAAGTCTGTCAAAACGGTTGCTTCAACAGGTTCCCTGCTTATCGAAATTTACCCAAGTAACTTTACTCAAAACGTCAATCCTTTCTTGTACCATCGTTCACGCAATTTGAACGGCCTCTGCTATGGCTTTTTGTCTATGAAACATGCAATATGGGCACCCCGCAGTGTTTTCGATAAACAAACTGTAAGATGATCTAACTCACTAGCGATACCGCTTTGGCTAATCACTTGGCGATATAGGAATATCGCCAGCGGTTTTCCTATGTATATAGGGACTTCGGTGTTCCAAGTTTATTTGCGCCAGCAATAATAGGTACAAAATGATGATTGAAAATGATCAGGTTTTGCAGATAATACCTCAACCTAATGTTTCATGTGTTTTTCTTTAATCTATAGCTCCTGTATATGTTCCCCGCCGGGGTGAGAGTCCCAGCGATGGCGTTGAAGGTAGGTGTCCTAGGCACTTCTTCATATCGGTAGTGTGTTTCTAGTGTGTACATTTAGCCCATAAAAGTGAGATTGCCTGTCCAGTGACATGATTTGCCACTCACCTGGAATCAGAAGAAGAAACAGCCCGGCATACTCCCATTTGCTCTGCAGTGCAACAAACCTGTATAGGCATGGAATTCTCACAGAGAAACCAGTTGTTAACAAATTAACATTTGGTTCAACAAAAGGATAGATGCTTTATATATGGTTTGACCATTACAACCTCAGCAACTCCATTTTTGAATAGGTATGGCAGGTATCAAGTTTAGTCTGACCAGGAGACAGTATAATGATTTAGTTGCTTACATGTAACAACTCCCAATCTGACCGTCTAAAATCTTGTTTGTTCTGGAAAGCCACTGGCAAGTTTGCAATTCATAGTTTGCAGTACAGGCATGTCATGCTGAGTACATAAACTGCTACTGTAATATGACTGCTATAGACAAGATGAAATGTAAGAAGACAGGGTTTTACATGACATGCATTTCTGCGTCCTTTACGCATAAACCGGACGCAGGACCCCTCAAAAACTAAACTACGCGTCCCTTCGGACGCAGAATATCTGTTGCTAGTGTACATATCTCGCGAAGCTGCTGAACACGTAAAACACATCCCAGTAAACCTTACCGACCCCATACTTTAATGGAATGCTCCGTAGTGCATTGGCCTCCACTGTTTGATGACCAATGGTACCCGCGGAAACAAATTTTGTTACCGTAAAAGTGACTTCGAAATGTAAACTGATTCTTAATTGGTCGATTTCTTGTTTGCGTCGATAACACATGTTTATGCATCATGGCGGGTCGTGTCAAACACCCAAACAGGCGGATCTGCGAAAGTTTTTAGGCGGCCGCAGCAACCAGCACGATGCAGGTTTGGTCGAGGCCGAAACAGCAGCTACGCCATGCGATACTGATACATCAGGTCCCCCGGCCAAGTCAGCAAAATTACGAACATTCAACAGAAGTTGGCTCGATAGGTTTAAATGGCTTCGATATTCTGAAGAGCGAAACGTCATGGAATGCGATGTATGTTTGAAAGCGAATGTCACATGCCCGTTCACGGAAGGTTGTTCCAATTTTCAACATTCAACTCTCACTCGTCATCAGGACTCGAAAAGTCATCTCACAAGTGTTAAAATCCTAAGCTTCAGGTCGCAATTTACTACTGCTTGCAAATCTGCAGAGGACCGGCAGTTGCAGGGTAAGAGTAACGAACTCGAGGCGTACGCTGCACAATTACGTACTGTTTACCTGATCTTCCGTGCGATGTATTCACTGACATCATGCATCTACAGAATCTGAACGGCTTAGACATTGAATATTACAAACGTCCTCAGATAGTTATGGAGTTTGAAGAGTGTATTCAACGTGTGATCGAGAAGTCCCTGATTGATAGTATACATGCAAGTGACTTCATAGGTATAATGTTGGATGAGACTTGTGACATTACCGTTCATAAGAAACTTGCTATATATGTTCGATATATTCAGAATGGCGAGGCGAATGTTTCTTTCCTCGTAACCAGCAAATTACAGATGCCACTGTTGCAGGGGTCGAAACCGCCTTGATTGAATTTTTGATTAGGAAAGAAATCTGTGACGCGGCCGTAGACAAAATATACGGACTAGGAACAGACGGGGCGGCCGTAATGACCGGTCGTTTGAACGGGTTGGGTGCAAAATTAAAAGCCAGAAATCCCAACCTTGTTCAAGTGCATTGTGTTGCACGTCGATTGAATCTTGCTGCTTCTCAAGCAGGCAGAGATATTGAATATTGCAAAGAATATCATAATATAATCCATTCATTGTATAAATACTTCAATGACTCTAGTGTGAGATATGACAAACTTAGAGAAATTCAAACTCTGTTGAATGGGAAGGCAAAACAAATTACTGAGCCTACATCTGTTCGTTGGTTGTCGGTTGAATCAGCTGTCAAGATGATTTTCATCAGTTTTGAGCCAATTGCCTTGGCACTGGCAAGTGACAAAAAGGGGGAAAGGCTGATGGCCTGTTGAAATTTGTCTCCAATTCATTGTTTCTGCTATTCACTGCCTTATTGATTGATGTCCTTACTGTCATTGGAATTTTGAGCCTTACATTTCAGAAAGATTCTGTCAACCTATCCCATATCAAAAAAAGTGTTCAGTCTACTAGGGACACATTGAATACAATAGACTAATGATTCACACACTGTCAGAGAAGTCTTTAATGATTTGGGTGATGTTCCTGGCAATGGTCAGAAAAACACATACAAAAACATTCAAATCACTGACAATCAGCCACTCAGACAGAGGTTCTGTAGTGTACGAGCAAATTATATCAACAAACTGCTGCATAATTTAGATAGCAGATTTCCAGATGATGAGATGAATATTCTGGAATGTTTTGATGTGATTCTCAACCCACACAGATATCCTGAAAATGTGGCCAACCTACCTGACTATGGGGTCAACCAGCTTGATCAACTGTTGAATCATTATAACAATACACCAGGTATTGATGCTAATAGAGCTAGGGCACACTTTCTGTTTTACAAACACTTTACAAGATCTCATAGGGACGCACTGAATTTTGATATGTATGTCAAGCTGTTGCTGACTGATTTTACAGAGGAGTATCCTGATTTTGCCATTCTTGCTAAAATTGCTCTTGTCATACCAGTGTCCTCTGCCCCATGTGAGAGGGGCTTTTCAGTACAAAATGCCATCAACAGAGGGCACGAAATAGACTCAATCCTCAAAGGCTTAATAGACTAATGTTCATCAAACTGGTTGGCCCCATCATAGATGATTTTGACTTCATGAACACTGCTAGGTTATTTGCTGAAGCCTGAGCTGCTGGCAGAGTGTGAATTCAAACCTACTGGACTTGCTAGGTGAATGCCATTTCAGAATATGGAATTACTTACCTTCTTGTCAATTTGCCAAATTTGAATACTTTTTCAAATTTCACAACGTTGTGAACTTGTCATTAAAGTTATGAGATAATTTCAATCATGAATAGTGTTCTTTGAATTGATCAATGAGGGCCCTCAGTATGAACTAGAATTTTCATGTAAGAGTTATTTTAAGAAATGTGCAACCATTTGCTGTGTTTTAATACTAATTGAACACAGTGAAGACCATGGCATGGATAAACAATAAAATATTCTTGTGAAATAAATTGGACCCCCATATTTTGATGTAGGACTCGCATTTTCTAACACCAGGGGTCCCAGGGACTCTCAAAAGTAAAATGTGATGTAAAACCCTGAAGAAGAGCATTGGCCATGCTGATGTGATCATTACAACTTTCCACTCTATCCTAGATATAGCCATACCTATTGGAAAGTGGTACGGTCGAACCAATAAGGGTCATATCTCACCCGACTTAACAATTACTTCCTTGGCTCTACGACTGTCGATTCCATTGTCTTACCACAGGGACGTCACGATAAACGGGGACGTCACGATAAACGAACAAAATAAATAAACAAACAAATAAACAATATAAAAGAAAAACAATAAACTGAATAAGAATTGAAATGATTTGACTTACACATGCAACTTATTCAAGATGTGGTGTCAGTATCATAAATCGACACTTAACTCCCGCAAGGGATTTGACTTAATGGCCTCCCATGCCACATTTGGTTGATGATACAATTTTGTCCTACGTATCGCACATAAAATGACCGGCTCACCACCGATGAGTAAAACTCGACATGAGTATGGGAAGGACGTGAATAGTGCTTGCATATATTACCTTGTCAAGTGAGTGTGCGATCAATAAGAATGTTGATTTCTAGCAATTTCCAAAGTAATATCTAATATATTGTCTACCATTTCTGCCTGAAATTTTGAAAACTCACAGGTTGTTTTTTGTTGTTGTGAAATGTCAGTCCTTTGAAACTGTAAATGGGCCAATCAAGTAACCTGTTTTGTTCATGTTTATTTGTTTTTTTATGTCTGAGCTTCCCTATGGTTCTACATGACATCATTATAGTTGAATTAAAATTAATGAGGATGTTGAGGTTGGAGTCAAATGGAAATTAATTGGGATGATGACATTCACTAAAAGAAATTAAATTAACCTGGCATATTCAGCTTGGCACTGTTAACAATAGTGTAATGAATTACAAACCACTGTCACAGTGTTGACTTTACTCTCTGTGTATAGCCTGTGCATAAAAAATGTTAGACTGGTACCCAAGCAGACAGGTTGAGGTTTTTATGATGGAATGCAATTTGCCTATATGTGTGTATGGGTGTGTGTACATGTACCTTAGCCATGTATCCTATCATTCAAGTGTGCAACAGCTTTTTCTTCTTCATCACATCCAACTATTATGAACTTGACTTTACAATGCCGCAGGTATACTGTTGCACAATCTAATGTGAACGTGACTTGTACATATCATAATCCAGAAATTGATGAACCAGCTAGCACCTTGTCATTTCATAAGTATATATATGGCAGCATTTTCAACAAATGTTTCTGTCATTGCAGATTGTGATATTTGACAAGGCTGTCTCTAAACATATGTTTACTTTAAGATTTTAGAGAGAATATATTATATACTGGCCTTTAAGTGCACCAAAGTAAATGAATTCTCTGTTTTGAGTTATCTCAATTGAACAGTTGGGCAGTTATAAAGCGGTTGTCAAAAGTCAAAAACTGCTTTCAGACTCAATTTGCCATTTTGGTTTGAGAAGCAAGACAGCACGTATTAACAGAGACTAACTTTAAGAGAATAATGTTCCTAGTAGAGAGTACAAGGTTTGAGGGTTGGAGTATGACCGCCATAAACCAAGTCAAGGTCATGGCTAGATGTTCTCAACAGAACATTGCCATTTAAGGAAATTTTCAAATGAAAAATTTTGTTTTTCCCGAAAATCTCAGAATGCTTATCACAGGATGCAGAACAGCACATTTACTTTCGCCTTACAAGACTTACATAATAGTGACAGTCACTCTATCTGCATGAAGAAACAGAAATCTCCAACACAAACAGGAAGATGCTGCTCACTATTTATTGAGGATACATTTTAAAAATATTGTTCTTTTCAATTTTTAGCTCCACTGTCAGCGATGCGGAGCTTATCAAATAGGTTGATTTTCCGTCGTCGTCGTTGTCGTCGTCTGTCAACATTGCCTTCTCCTCTAAAACCGCAAGTCCAATTGCTTTGAAATTTTATATGCAGTTCACTTGGGGTGACCACACTTAAGTTTGTTCAAATCGTGGTGAAATTTGCATATTTGTATTTTTAAGGCAATTTTTGTCATTTTTGGTAAAAAAATCTTTAAAAAACCTTCCTCTTCAAACTACCAGTCAGATAGCTTTGATATTTGGTAGATATGTCCTAGGGATGATCTATTTCAGATTTGTTCAAATTGTGCAGAAATATGCAAATTTGCATTTTTAAGGCAATTTTTGCCATTTTTGGTCAAAAAATGTATTTCTCAAAAAGTACCGTCTAATAGTTTTGAAATTTGGTATACAGGTTTCTATAGATGAACTAAATGATATTTATTGAAATAATGATGAAATCTGCAATTTTGAATTTTTGGGGCAATTTTTCCCATTTTTGGTCAAAAAATGTGTTTCTCAAAAAGTACTGGTCTAACAGCTTTGAAATTTGGTATACAGGTTTCTATAGATGAACTAAATTTGATCTCTTGAAATTATGATGAAATCTGCAATTTTTATTTTTGGGGGCAATTGTTGCCATTTTTGGTCAGAAAATTTTATTCTCAAAAAACTACTCATCAGATAGCTTTGGTTGACATGTTCTTAGGGATGATCCGATGTGATATATTCAAAGTATGATGAAATCTTCAATTGTGTATTTTTGCAGCTTATTTTAGCCACTTTTTTCTGGCCACTGCATTGAGCTATCAAAGATTTCCACCTTCTTCATCAACATGTGTCAAAAATACTTATTCTCTACATAAACACAGCGGAGCTATATCGGCTGCTAGGTCGCTTGTTGTTTTATACATAAGGAAGAAACTCGAGTAAGAGCACAATTTGAGATTGTAGAGTTATGCATTCAACCATGGTCCCTGGGCCGTGATTCAACTGTGCCAACCATGTTACTCATTTTCTATTCTGTTTTCTTGTAGGTATTCCACACCCAAGAGTCTTCCTTCTGTATGCAGAAGATGGTGTCCTCCACAAAAATGTAATTCAGAGTATGGCAGACTTTCTGTTCAATCAGTTGAATTGCGATGTGCACCTGTATCACTGGGAGCTTGAAATGGCTGCCGCAGATCTGACAAACTGGCTCATAGATCAAAAAGAAAAGGCGGACAAAGTTGTCATCATCGCATCCAGGGGAACCCAACGTCAGACGTCCATCAACCAAAGACAAGGTGGAGGCTCTTGTGAAATGGATGGTGGAGTATTTTCGGTGGCGCTGAACATCATGAGCGGGGATCTGCGTAATGGGAAACATGTGGGAAAGTACATCAATGTTCACTTTGATATCAAGGGATATTCAGAAGAGGAACATATTCCGGAGTTGTGCAAAGTGATCATGGATAAATCTTTCAAACTGCCACAGCAGCTCGAGGCTTTCTACCTTCACCTAAGGGGGCTCTCATCAGGGTCATTTGGAGGTCACCGAGTGGTGGTGGGATTCAAGGAGATGTTTGAGAGCAGACAAGGTATTGAATTGCAAAAGAGCATTACGACAATGAAAAGATATGTGTTGAGGCACCAAGACTGGTTTGAAAATCAGAATCGTAGTGACACACCGCAGACAGTAGATGATCTTGATTTGAGTGTTAATCTTCAGGCCAATGGTCATAATGAAGACATCACACATGATCCTCTTCATCAGACTCTTTTCTCCAATGGACATACTTCACCATTCAGAGAAAGTTCCGACCAGCCTGTATACAGGCCTAGTGTCAATGGCTATGCTGTCCATCTCCAACACAGTGCTGAGAATTCCCTGACCGGTAACTCCCAGACAACTCCCGTGAATCGCAGTGAAAGCATCACTCACATAAACCCATCGTTTGACCCGGAGGTGGAAAACCAGTCCCACACCCCAACACCCAAGAAACGGAACAAACGTGCAAAAGGTACTGGATCACTGAAAGTGAAATTTCCAGAGAAGAACAATCGACCGACAGGGCCGACAGAAGCTGATAACAATAACGGAGACACTAATCAAATTGATACAGGATACTTCTCTGAAGACTTTTCACCATCCACTGATGGACCACTGAACTGTCCTGGCCTTCCTGTGAGTCATAGCAGTGAAAGAAACACTGAGACTCCAGATGGAGAAGAACATGTGGATCAACAGCAACAATTTGAAAGCCCACACAGATACTATGCCCCGACAGACCTAGCGACGGGAATCTATCCCTCGACAGACCTGCCAGTTTCACACCAATTCATAGCACCTACCAGTATCAACAGACATTCATCGTCCACTGAAAACACATCAAGTTCAGGTGCACATTCTGCAGAGGATGTTGATATCCTCAGCACATGCTCCTCACTCTCTGACAACTTTGCTCTCATACAAAACTTGAACAATAAGGCCAGGAACACTGACAGTGGTGACATTAGTGAATATATCCATGACTCAATACCTGACCCTCAAGGACACGAAAATATCGTGAACAGTCCAGAATTTCAATACCACTTATGAGATAAAAGTCAAAATGTGAAAACTTGCCATGGGACAGAGAGAATGAGTTCTCCTGAGTTGTAATCCTGTCTCAGATAGCATAAGTTACAGAACAGACACACAGTAACGTTTAAGATTTACAACTCAGAAAGGTTACTGTCCATTCATGATAATGTCCTCACTTAACATAAAAAGAACTCATCAAGCTCACCATAGGGATTTTACCTGGAATTCCAGTACTGCAAAAACGCACTTGTTGGGGTAACGGATCCAGTCAGAGAGATTCTTGAACTGTGAAATAATTGATTTTTCACCAGTATTTGCTCATGTTTGAGGTCACCCTACATTGGTATACTCCCAAAGGAACTAAAAAGTACTGTTACAGTATGAAAGCATTTCTGGCTATTTCATCTATGCCAAAAAAATTACAAAAAAGTTTCCTTTCAAAACGTCAAGCTCCTACAAATGTTAGAGTTTGTTGATTTCACATGATGCAAGATTTTACCTGTTTTTCTGAAACATTCATTGTATTATTTAATATTTAACTGTTAATCTGTTCACCCCCGATTCCCAGTAAACAGGTCCACACTCACCATTGATAACAATGAGTTTCGGGCCAAACCATGGTGGTGAAAGGGTCAAACTCTAATGTAAGTTCCACTTGTGTATGAAATGCACACGTTAGGCTGTCATTGAAGCAACATGAAGTGATTGTGGATTCTGAGGTTTTTACGCTCAACTATGCAACTTGATAATTGTTCACTTCAGAGTGCCTGGTATCTCACCAAGTCTGAGATACTCATCAAACATCACACACTATGCAATAATGAACTGTTCACCTTACTGTATTTCAAGGGCAGCAATGTACTTTCAGATCAATATTTGCACATTCCACTGTCAAGATTTGTATCTAGATTTCATTGGACGGATTTTTTTCCAACCTTTTTTGTAACACCTTATTTATCAAATTTTATTGCAGTGCCATAGGTATTGATGTGATTGAATGCATAATCTTGGGTTTATATCAGTTTTAGTTCTATCATAAAAACGATTTTTGTTTAAGTAACCGAAGTTATCGCAGGAATGCATTGATACTTGGGTTGATGATGTTATTATATGATTGTCTTTGCAGTTTGTAGTCTGGTGCCAGTCATTAAAGATAGAGTTGTCAAAACGTCACAAGTAATCTTTTTATTGAGGTATTTATTTTGATGTAGTGTTTCATTGTACCAGTTACATCCTTTCCATGTATGCAGCTACAGTTGAAATATTGTGAACTGGTGAAAATGCCAGCTACACTGGAAAAAATGTAAGCACGGTTTCTTTTGCCTAATTTCACTCTCGCTCAGAAATATGATATTGAAACTGTGCTGGTATGTTTGAGATATAAAAGCACACTGACAGAGTTAAAAAGTTGTTGAATTATTTTATCAAAGAAAAAAGTCTCATGGTTGTACTTGTGCTATCCAGTAGTGTAATGGTGTCTCATAATCCCTGTGTATTAATGTCAGTGCAGTGGTTGCTCCAGCCAAAATCAGAAGTTTACCTGCTGCGTTTTATTGATGTCACACTATGTGCAGGTGTCCCAAAGTGGTTTATACACAAAAGGTTAACTGCATGATGATATCCCTGTTCACAGTATGTCAAAACTGTAGAATACTGGGTGCATACTCAGTGGGTTTACAATTCCACATCGTTTTTTGGGGTCTGTTCTTGTTATTGTGAAAGGCATCCACAGACAAACACGTGACCAAATATTAAAGGCCGGGCCCACTGTTCTCCAGGTTACCTGTATGCCACATTAGCTCAGAGATCCTGTTTACCACAACAAAGAGATGCAACAAACATAATTTGAACCCGTAAACCTAGTCTTGCCTTTGACAATTGAGGGAAATTGCACACCATACTCAGTACAGCTAGTACCCACAGTATTAGATTATCTTGCCAGCACAAGTTAGCAAGTTTAGGCACTGAGCAATAAGATTGCCGTGTGCAGATTGACATTTTGGTCCAGTACTTAAAAATTTGCCGATCTAATGGTACAAAAACTGAATGTTAAGGTAGAACGCACCTAGGGGACAGATATTCAGACTCTCAAATTTCAACCATTCTTTCCTAATCTAACATTTGCGGAAGCTCATTTTAAAGCTCTTGAAGAAAGAAAAACTTTCACCATCTTAGTTTTTCGAAAATCCAAAATTTAAGTTTCCCCCATAAAGTTAACACAGGAATGGCAGCCAATTTAAATTTCAAATATCACAAAATGTTGGGAAATTTGTTTCACTAGTTACAAATTTTGCATGGTGACCCCCTGATTTTTATTGTTGATTTTGTAAGAGAATGGTTGAAAGTTTCATTCAGGAAAATTTGAGCAAAAATCTTTCTCTTTCAAGACGCATACTACCTTAATCACCAGTGACCTGATCAGACTTTTCATGTTTTTCTCTCAGTTTGTATTTTAAACAAAGTGAACATTTAGAGTAGCGTGGTTAACATGGAACATATTGAGTTGTTGTCAGGTGAACGACTTGAACATTCAGTTGAAAACTGCGTAATCGGTAAAGATACTGCGGCCATATTAAATTTGATATTTTGAACTCCATCACCTCAATGAAAAAAAAAATCACTGTTTGAACATTGGAACTCCTGTCAGAGTGCACCAGTTACTTTGACCGTGTGTTCAAAATATCTTAAGAAAACGTGCAAGACACAACTGACTTGTCATGTTCAATGGCAACTCGGTATGATGTGACTGTTCTTTATGGAAGATTCCCGAAACGTTGGTACACACAGTCAAGTTGAAAAGTGACAATACAATTATGCTACTAGATCAGCTTTCAGGGATTTTTCGAACCGTGTTGAATTTCTTTTAAACACGAAGTCAATTAACAAGTAGCATTGACCATGAAACACAGACATACTATGGAATACTGCCTTATTACTGCAAGGACAAAGTTTTTACTGAATCTGTTTCGTAGAATTACTGTACCACGGTAAACCAAGAGAGCAGCAGTGAAAATGTATCAAAATTAGCTTGCAAACATTTTGGCATTGTAATTACTTTCATATTATATTCAGAGAGGTTTCGTAAGAAACGTTTACCATTTGTTTCCCTGTAAAGTACTTGACAAGGCATTTGGTATAAATTTATTGGGAACTTTCTTTGTTCACACAGATGAATTTGCTTGCTACCTGCTCTTCTAAACAATCCGAAGATCGTAGGCTGTTCTTCCTGGCCTAACCAGATATACAAATTCTTCTGCTTGACATGATAATTTGTGCGTAGATATTTGCATTTAAGGTTGTCAGTTCAATGGTATACATCTTATATCCCTCCAAAACTGAAAAGTTTTGAGTCTTTTTATAAGCCTGATGACTGCACTTATAAATTGATTCAAATACCAGTACTAAAAGCCTTAGGTAATCTTACTTCGTCCATTTCCCTGGCTTTAAACACGATAGCTGAATTGATCACTTTGGAAATGTGTATCAAAGGAGAAAAATAAATACATATATTACATATAGACAAATCTTTCGAATTTTTGTGTGTCGTGATGTTATGTGTGATTTTTGGTTCTGACCAGTTTGTGATGTAATGTCAGTTCGTTTGGGTGGGTGGTTGGAACTTTAGCTACAAAATGAAATTCAAAGCATGACCCCCTCCAAATTCATCAGTTGTAAAATGTGAATTTCCTCCCACATTATTCATTTGATTAGATTGATTTAACTTTGTAATTTGTCACCCGTCAGATATGAGTGTATGTTCAATATACCCCACACACGTCAACCATGAACCTACTCAGTTTAGTTTAATAGGTGCACGTGATTCCCATGTAGCACTCTGTCTGCGTGATCTTGTTACTAGAAAGAGTTCATTTTCAATGTCGCAGCTGTCACTTTCGGAGCCACTTTCCTCTGATTCACCTATCACTACATCGTCTTGTTCTCTGTCCTACTCGTCCACGCCATCTTCATCCTCACCATCGGCATCCTCATCCTCATCCCCTCATGGATTTGTCTGCTAGGACTCTCCAGTGTTGTTTGACACAGTTGCTGGCCAATATGTACATCGACTATTTCGAGTTTGTCTTTCTTCAACATCTTTCTCTCAGTTGGTAATTTGTGTCTGCTCATGTACATGTTTTCAAAGAGTTATAAAAGTTATATCATGAACCTTGCAATGACACTTTACATTTTTCGTGGTCAACTTGAAAATTTTATTTTGAACAAGTCTACTTGTTATCACCAGTTCAGACACAATAAAGCCATGTTTGTTATCTCTTTTATAAACTTTTCGGTCAATTCTGTTGTTTTTTGCAATAATTCCATACAAAAATTTGTAAACATTTTACCCTGGAACCATTGCATTTGACCCCCAGAAAATTTTTTTGTAAAAGTCGACCCCCCCTCCCCGTAACAAACAATCGTATTTCATGCCTGATATCTAGATGCATCCCGTCAACATAGCTGCAACATTGAAATTTTACGATATACATGGTAAACAAACATGTTTTGACTTTCATCAATCGCCGACATATCCTAGATACTAGTATAATGTTTACATTGGTCGTACGGGTCCCTGGCAACCTTTGACCTGAGTTCCTACGACAGCCCCTCTTTAATGACACTTTGGAAAGCGAGGAATGCAATCTTTGTAAACCACTCCTGTACATCAAAGATGATTGTCAGTTATCTAATGGAGAAAATAGGTTTGACCGGTAGCGTGCACTTGATCAGATTTCGTAAGGAACATGACATTATAACAAAAGAAATGTTATTTATGTTGAATTAAGACAATTGGAACTAATTTAGGACAAAGGGTTTTGTAGTAATGTTGGTTTAATAAGCGAATTCAAGCTAATATGCCTTTTTTGGGTGGGGAGGGGCAATTCATTTGTTTCTATACCTTATTTGTAATGTAGCAATTATCAGCTATAGGGCACCTAACACTTTTGATAAATATGAACAATTAAAAGATCCTATGTTCCAATCGTGTTGTTGGCGAAATAAAGAAAAATCGTGGCCACTCGCCACCTCAATTTTCCAAAAAATTCATTTTCTTGTTCCGTTCCCAACACCGGGCATAGATGCTGCCGAAATTACCCTCAAAGGTGTAGTGTTCAACTCGTCGAGATGGCCTACATATGTTTGTATGTAATATCCGGTATCATGTTGGAGGCTGAATTCAATAGTATTAATCGCATACTTTGTATGATTGTATGCCTTTGTTTTCTATAACAAAACAATGAAATAGCCGTCAAAATGTTGCAGCTGATGTAAGCTTACATGTCCCATTTCTCGCCTAGAATATCTGAGTGCCAACGTTTCTCTTAAATGGCCAATTGGGAAATTTTATTGGCGATTTTTGCCTGTTACGTGTACCACAGTGAAGTGGCGGAGGACTGTCATTGTACATTCAAGGCTATGCTAAGTTTATAGGTTGAAGATCACCGCAGGATGCCAAACCTGTTGCTGCAAGGACATCGTCTTTGGCGACAACAGCTCAAGGCGCTGGGAATGGATCAGTCAAGGCGTACGGAAGGGATAGTCATCAAAGCGACTCAGATTTCTTTAGTCATACCGAATTTTACCAACAATATCTTCGTGAAGTTCGACCAATTCAAAACGCGAGGGGAGAGAAGAGGGTGCGCTATGCAAACTCCGAAAATAATTTGTCAAAGTTTACGCGAAAACAGTTGTTCGTCGGCAACCTGACCACCCGTCGTAAGATCGAATGGTCCACCCCTTATTACAAGTGGCAGAGCATCGTAGCGCGAAAATAAGCATGGCTAACGAGAATGTGCACAGACGTGGTTGTGTATAAATGTATAAACAAGTCATGGACAGTACATTGACATGCCGTTGGCATCAACTTTGCCTGCTCGCTTTCTGTTTTTACACAAAAGTGAGCTCTACTTTGAGTAAATTAGTACTCAATATTCTCCGTTCATTGCATGATGTATACAAACGTACCGAACATCAACCTGCTGTATCGTCACTATAGTCTTATATTGAAACGCAAGTATTATGAGGTGATGTATTGATCGATACCTTTACTTTGACTGCCTGGTTTATTTCTCACCTCATTAATCTGTACCGTGTTCACACTTTATTATTGTAAAATATAAATAGATAAAGATTATCTAATTATATAAAATATGCACAATAAAGATGATATATCTTGACAAATAGAAAGGTAGGTAGTTAGGTAGGTAGGTAGGTAGGTAGGTAGGTAGGTAGGTAGGTAAGGTAGGTAGGTAGGTAGGTAGGTAGGTAGGTAGGTAGGCAGGTAGGTAGGTAGGTAGTTAGGTAGGTAGTTAGGTAGGTAGGTAGGTAGGCAGGTAGGTAGGTAGGTAGGTAAGTAGTTAGGTAGGTAGGTAGGTAGATAGGTAGGTAGGCAGGTAGGTAAGGTAGGTAGGTAGGTAGGTAGGTAGGTAGGTAGGTAGGTAGGTAGGTAGGTAGGTAGGTAGGTAAGGTATGTAGGTAGGTAGGAAGGTAGGTAGGTAGGTAGGTAGGTAGGTAAGATAGGTAGGTAGGGGGGTGGGTAAACATTTTCTAAGAAGTGCATATATTTAAGCACGATTGATTCTATAAGTCTACCTGTCTATGAGCCCTGTCAATGCACTGGACTGGTCAATGTGAACTTTTGGATAATGAGGTAAAATCATGAAGGTATCACCCTGTGTGCTATCCTTATAGTAGAGTAATACATATCTATCTATCTATCTATCTATCTATCTATCTATCTATCTATCTATCTATCTATCTATCTATCTATCTATCTATCTATCTATCTATCTATCTATCTATCTATAAAGGTACGTGCGTACTTATGTGCGCGCGTGTGTGTATGTGTGTGGACGCTCTGCTCTTTTGCATCGAGCACAGTTACGAGTGGAGTGATACGTACCGGTGATCTGCGACCTACCCTACCTGCGATCTACTCTTCCACTCATGAATAATTAATTAGGTTTATGCAAAAATTACAGTTTTATGCAAATTTCCTGTGCGCCCGTGAAAGATGGGCGAATAGATCGCAGGTATATACTGCGATCTATGCTGACTTGCGAGCTATGCTGCCTTGCGATCTACGCTCCACGATTGCAGATTTTCAACCAAATGTAGCCGTACATTCGGTCCGTTTACGATGCATGATGTAATGGAGGCCCCCGGTGGAGGCCTTCAGCTGATTTATATTCAGTTTCATTTTCATTTTGTACTTCAGATCCTTATAGCGAGCGCGAGCGTTGTTAGGAGCAAACTACAAATTCGGCAAACTTTGCGTGCTTTTTGCTAATCACTGTTTTCGCTGTAATCTGTTTGCAGCCAGTAATTTTGTTATGACGACTGCAAACCTTCAAAATGGGATATTTGAAAATTTCATCTAGCCATCACTTCCTTGCATTGTGTCAAAAACTCTATACTAATGTCTGAGTAAAATAGAGGAAGGTTGCTCCACAATTCTCATTAGTGTATTTTAATGTTTCGTACATGTGGTATGGTTTGATTGTGTATTATTTCGGCATTATTAATATTCATGTTTTATCATGTGTATTGTTTACTATTTGGTGTAAGAAATTAGCCATGGTGAGATGGTTGTAATTACTTGCGATGTGAACGTAAGAAACTCATGATGGAATAAATAATGTCCTGACAAAGTTGAAGATGTAAGCATAATCGACACATCCATCCTTTAATAAATCAAATAAATAAAATATTCATCCAATCGGTAGGCCTACAAGTATAGATCAAATTACTACAAGATAGAGTTGGGTAGATCGCATGGTTTTCTGTCAAACACACCTGCGATCAATACTTCCCTCCTACGCCACTCCAACAAATTACTTTACAGCACGCATATCTGTTCTTTCGGTCCTGGTTCACAGAAGATGCCACAAGCTAAATGCCACACCTCGATACGTACCGCGAATGTCGCAACATCTAACTTTAATAAATGAAGTCGGCCTATCTAAAGGCAGTGTCGGTCTGATCGCGGAACAATGATCATAATCTTAGACGCAGGTGACTGGATCTCTACTTCTCTCTGCGATCTACGCTTCTCAAATATATTTTATTATTACCGTTCAATTGATAATTTGATGTAATATTAAATCATACAAAATACAATTATCCAGGACCGATTATCGATGTCACAAGCTTCGCAAGATACGATTCACTGGCATCACCACAATGGCAGCCGATGGTGATCGCAGAGAGTATAGCTTAACTCTGCGATCTATACTTCCCTTGCGACCCCCCCCCCCATCTTTACTTCTCTCTGCTACCTTCTCAAACGTACTATATTATTACAGACTGAGTTCAATTTATAAACTCAAGTTAATATTAAATCATACTAAAACAATTATCCGGGATCGATGTCGATGGCACAAACCTCGCAAAATACGATTCACTAGCATCACCACAATAGCAGCCAGTGTTGATCGCAGGAAGTATAGCTCGCAGGTAACTCTGCGATCTATCCTTCCCTTGCGATCTATGCTTCCCTTTGCTATCTATGCTTCTCCAACCTATTTTATTATTACTATTCAGTTGATAACGATGTAATATTAAATCAGACCTAAACAATTATCCGGGATCGATTGCCTATACAACAAGCCTCGCAACATACGATTCGTTGGCATCACCACATGCATGCACATGGCAGCCAGTGTTGATCGCAGGAAGTATAGCTCGCAGGTAACTCTGCGATCTATACTTCCCTTGCGATGTATACTTCCCTTTACCTCTAGGCTTCTCCAACGTATTTTATTATTAACGTTCAGTTCATAAATTCGATGTAATACTAAATCACTCAAAAACAATATCTGGGACCGATTATCGATGTCGATGGCACAACCTCGCAAAATACGATTCACTGTCATCATCACAATAGCAGCCAGTGTTGATCGCAGGAAGTATAGCTCGCAGGTGACTCTGCTCTGCGATCTCTACCTCCTTGCGATCTATACTTCCCTCCGCTATCTATGCTTCCCTCCGCTATCTATGCTTCTCCAACCTATCTTATTATTACTATTCAGTTGATAAATTCGATTTAAGGTAGAACGCACCTCGGGGACAGACATTCGGACTCTCAAACTTTTACAATTCTCTTCTGATATACCACATATGGGGTTCAATTTAAAGCTCTTGGTGAAAGAAAACTTTTCACCGGCTTATTTTTTCGAAATTCGAAAATTTTTATTTTTCTCCATAGAGTTAACACAGGGATGGCGGCCATTTTGAATTTCCAATATCGGTAAATCTTGGGTAATTTGTTTCTCTAGTACCAAAATTTGCACGGTGACCCCCTATTTTTATTCTTGATTTTGAAAGAGAATGATTGAAAGATTCCTTGAGGAAAGTTAGAGCAAAAGTTTAAGTCTTTCACTTTCGAGGTGCATATTAC
Source organism: Ptychodera flava (assembly GCF_041260155.1). Classification (NCBI taxonomy): domain Eukaryota; kingdom Metazoa; phylum Hemichordata; class Enteropneusta; family Ptychoderidae; genus Ptychodera; species Ptychodera flava. The sequence continues at coordinate 38,070,455 of NC_091933.1, forward strand.
CTTAATATCAAGTCATACCAAAACAATTATCCGGGATCCATTATAGTGTCAGGAAGTTTAGCTCGCAGGTATCTCTGCGATCTATACTTCCCTCTGCTATGTACGCTTCTCCAACGTGTTTTATTATTATCATTCAGTTGATAAATTAGATATAATGTTAAATCATATCAGAAAATTATCAGAGATCGATTATCGATGTCACAAGCCTCGCAAAATACGATTCACTAGCATCACCACAACGGCAGCCAGTGTTGATCGCAGGAAGTATAGCTCGTAACTCTATCCTTCCCTTGCGATCTATACTTCCCTTTAACTCTAGGCTTCTCCAACGTATTTTATTATTACCGTTCAGTTTATATATTCGATTTAACAATTATCCGAGATCGTTGATTGACCTCGATGCCACAAACATCGCAACATACTATTCATTTGGATCACCGCTATGGCATGCACATGGCAGGCAGTGTTGATCGCAGGAAGTATAGCTCGCACGTAACTCAGTCTGCGATCTATACTTCCCCAGCGATCTATATTTTCCCTCTGCTATCTACGCTTCTCCAACGTATTTTATTATTACCGTTCAATTTATAAAGTGAGTGATCGTAAAAACCACCTTTCTCCCATTACTTTTTCGTATTTACCAGTCTCCACTTTGAAATAGGCAGTGTAGTCTGAATAGAACTCGCTGTCATGCATAAGGGAGCGTTCAGTTTTTACGGCTGGGGGGGGGCCGGCAAATCTTGTCGCCGGAGTTCAAAAAATATAGACCCCCCCCTGCATTTTTCGTGAAAAAAAGATGACCCCCCCCTTTGTCAGACGAAAAAATTGATGACCCCCCCCCCCCCGCTTAAAAATAACTAAAACCCATATGTCAAATTTATCCGCATGGTTTGGATTTGAAATCCGGTACGCCGCGCACTTTATTCGTGTAGCAGAGATGCCAGTGCACAAACTTCTCAGCCACATCCATTGAAACGTCTGTTAATTAGGACGACTGTAAGGCAATTTTTAACTTCATTTCCATAGACAACTCATGTCCATGGACATTATATAAAGTGAACTTTATTGGAGTGGTTCGCCAAAGGCAGCCCTCCGGTTAAGAGGGTCATGGGCCATTACGTAAAGTCAACTTTATTCTAGTGGGCCACCAAAGGTGGCCCGCCGGTAAAGAGGGTCGATCATGGCTATTGCATAAAGTAGACTTTACTTGACAGGGCCGCTGAGGCGCACGGCCATTAAGATTGCCGTGGGGTATTACATAAAGTCAATTTATTGGAGTGGGCCGCCGCAGGCGGCCCGCCGGTAAAGAGGGTCGATCATGGCCATTGCATGAAGTAAACCTAATTTGAGTGGGCCGCCAAAGGCGTCTGCCCGTTAAGAGGGTCATGGGTAATACATAATGTATATTTATTGTAGTGGGCCGCCGAAGGCGGCCCGCCGGTAAAGAGGGTCGATCATGGCCATGGCATAAAGTGAACTTTATTGTTGGTATTATGTTTTTGAAAATGTGGTGACCCCCCCTTTCCTACCAGTGAAAAAGCGATGACCCCCCCTTTGCGGATTCCAAAATTTTGATGACCCCCCCCTGGATTTTGCCCCCCCCCCCCCCCGGCCGTAAAAACTGAACGGTACCTAAGTAGCAATATTTGCATAAATCTAATTAATTATTCATGAGTGGAAGAGTAGATCGCAGGTAGGGTAGGTCGCAGATCACCAGCCGCCGCGTAGTCTATGCATAGAACATGGAGGTAGGATCTCTTCCTACCTCCATGCATAGAATAAGTGGCATAGAATAAGTGGCCCCTTATTCTATGCATAGTACGCGGCGGCCGGTACGTATCACTCCACTCGTAACTGTGGCATCGAGCACTTTGGGCGTGCAGGTCACACAGACTTGGAAGCAGAACGCTATATAGTCTAATACAATGGCTTGTGTGCAAGAGAGGCCAATCTTCAACTGCAACTGGTCATCGTGTCTGCTCACGGAAACATGTCAGTTGAGAAAAAAATCTGCTTACGTAACAGCGACCGAGTTCAGAATTCTCCAGACTCCATTGTGATGAACAAAAGGACTTTTGGCTGGCAGCGATCAATTCTCTCGTGTGGCGCACAGTGTTATCATAAGATTAGAATTAGAAAATTGTCACCTAACCAAGCATTCTGAGGTTGGACTACCCATCTTATCTGTAAGTTTGGATATTATAAATTTTCGAGAAAAAGTTAATATTTTTCAAATAAGATATTTCTGATAGACTAATATACGAACAATGAAAAGAAAGGGTCTCTCGTCTTCGAGTCGTGAATTGAAGAAATCACAATTTCTGGGGGCATGCGCCCTGCTTGTATCCGCCTGCATGTTTCCACGTTCAACTTTAAAGGTCAGTGGGTATACTTGTATACCGCTTCAAAACTATGAAGTCATGATAATTTCCTGTTGCAACCTTTTTCTTAAAAGACAGTAAATTCTTGATTTGTTTTTTTTCCCCATACATCAAAATGCCTGTTTATTGTGAGTTTATCAGTCATAACTTAAACATATACACACCAAATGGACTTTTTACACGTTATTCAGTGCACAAAACTCTGGACTGATTATGCCTAGAGAGCACAGTAAGTGAGGCTACCACAATTCTCCATGATCTGTACACGCGGAGATCATTCCCTGAGCTGAAGCAAATTTCTTCTGTACACAGAACAACTCGGTTCATATTTCAAAATTCTGGCAACATAGTTCTGATCATCATAATTTTCTGATTTCCCACTGTGAATAATGAGAAGAATAACCCCTTTTCTGCGGAGGAGATAGCAATTTTGTAATTTTGTCGACATAGATTTTTGACAGCCATACACAATATTTTCAAGGAAACTAAGGGAATAAGTTGCATCTGTGTTGGCAAAAGAAAGGATATTGATTTTTTTTAATGTTCGTAACAAAGGAAATTTGCATGTCGACAGGTGGTATGATGAGACCATCTTATAGTTGCTGATAACTTTATCTTGACGAAGTGCGCAATTTTAGCACCTCCAAACATCGACTTCTCATTCAATTTACTCTTAAATTTTAAACATAATCAATAATTTTGGAACATAGTTTTAAGGTAAAGGCGACTAATTCGGACGCGCACACGCTTTAGAACTTTTCTGCGCAGATTTAACTCCAGCCTGCCGCAAATTGGTTATTTTGTAGCGCATGTATTTAACATCACCTGTCATTGTTGAAATTGCGCTTTTACCTAATTTTTTGACCCAGTCTCTTAAAGATACATGTGACCTTTAACCTTGTCATATTTTGATCCCCTAGGAAGCTGGTTTTATTCAATATGAGCGCAAAATTAACATTTCTCTCCCATTTACATGGTGCATATTACCCATTCACCTGGAGATTTTGTAAAAAGTAGCGTGGTGACACCCTTTTATTAAAAGTGTAAACTAAATGGTATTATGTCAGGATTTTATTCGCCAAGTTTTGTCAAAATGACACCATTCAAAGCGAGGAAGAAAGTTCGAAAATTATGTAGTGATATAATTTCGATATCGTCATTTTGTAATCGATGCTTATGTTAAAATTTCTTTACAAACATCATGAAAACTATACATTCGATGGATATGGATCTTAATTCTTGGTATTTATTAAAATTAACTCATTTGCTAAGCGTTTTATAATTGCTTTCGTTAGTTTAAGTGAATCATATCATTTTTATTTGTTTCTAACGATGCCATTTTAACGTCCGTTTCCATGGAAACGAGCGTGGTGACCCCCATTTTTATTTCATTTTTGCACTTGCACAACTTCCAAGAATATGTGTGCAAAGTTTCAAGAAAATGACACCACAACCTAATTTTGACGTAGTACTTCACCTTACAAATAATTCTGAATTTAAATTGTAAGTTAAAATTTGTTAAAAAACTGATAAAACTGAAAAAGCCTTTAGCAAAAATTGTCTGAGTGAACAAATCAAGGGGAATTGTGGGTAGCCTCACGTACTGCGGAAAGTGCCTTGATAGGGCATTGTCTAATCTTCTTATTCTTTGCGCTCTTGTTAAAACTCTCCTCAAAAGTTGACTTGTCATTTTGGTTACAAGAAACGGAAATGGAGTAATGGCGATTGGTATGATTTTATGACTATCAAAGAAATATTAATGAAAATGAGCGAGGGTGTCACACTGAGCACGATGTCACCCTTTGATTTTATGAATTTAATATATACCCATTCAGCGAATTTAACTTTGCCAGCTGGTCTCTGGCTCTCGCGTTTTACTATACGGGACCACTGTCAGATGAATTTTGGTACTATAAATGACTTACTGCTTTTTGTTGTGAGGCGCGTGAACGTAGACATAATTGTCCCTTTTTGCAAGATAAATGTTGCTTTTACCGTTATATTTTAATAACGACTTTTCGTCAAACAAGCATGAATTTTATCATAAGTACGTTTCCAAATAACTTGAATAAACATCGAAGAATGAAGGCATACATTCATAGTACCACTATTCGTTCGCTTGAAAATCAACAGGCGCTATTTTTTGGGCGCAACTGTTTAGCTCTCGGGAAGACGACAAGCCCCTATGAACTGGGGACTATTTCCAAGAGAGATCGATAACTTAACTGGAAAACAAATTAAAGAAGTGACACATTTCATCATCTGTGTTCTACAAAACAAATACATGTTCTCATTTTCATCCCGGACATATATTGTAATAATGGGAGTACAGCCTCGCAAAGGCATTGCATGGTGAGTAATATGCAATGATGTTGTTGACAAACGAGTTCTTGTCCGGACTGAAATTCATGTGTCAGTACTAACATCACAACCATACAGGCTGTGTTAAGTACTCGAACTCTTTGTATTTCGGTATGAATTTGGCATAGGAAAAAAAGAAATTATGTTTTTACAGACACAGAACAAAATTGATGGGAAATGAATCAAAATTACAGCTAATGAAGTTTTAAATATATTAAAAACTCTTAGAGTTGACTCTGACGGGACCTCCACCCGACAGCGTCCTGAAAGCATCATTTTACATGCTCTAAAGGAGTGAAAATACAATATTACTTTGACTCTTCAGATGGGATGTGACGCACACGACCAATGTAAAATAATAATTCGGTCAGAGATGTGTAAATTTCTTCAAGATATTAGACCTAAACGCCTCGAAATTGAGTCTTATGCTTTTTGCTCAAACTTCAAGTGAGGAACATTTTTACAAAATCGTTTCGAAATCAGGAATAAAAATCAGGGGTCACTAGAGAAGAAGAACATTACCCAATTATTACCGACACTTGAAACTCAAAGTGACTGCAGTCCCCGCGTAAACTCTGCAAGGGAAAATAAAATATTCGAGTTTCATGAAACTAAGCAGGTGAAAACACTGAAAGTTTATTTACTCCATTATTGAGCTCCAAAACAAAGCTCTATAAGAGTGTGATTGTAAAAGTTTAGGAGTCTGAATATCTGTCCCGAGGCGCGTTCTACCTTAATTCTGGAAAAATGATGTTTCCCATTCTTTCAATCACTTTCTTTGTCTTTTCCCAAATGCGCAAGGACGGTCGAAATGACGTGATTTAGATTAGCAGAACCCCTATCCCCCCTAGTCGCACGCAAGCGCGCTGAATAGGCTGTCGGTTGCTCTTGATGCTAGGAAGAAACAAATCGAAATCTTCCACAACAGCCGTGTTTACAGAAGTTTTACCAAACCTTATATTCGTGTTTGTAAGTGCGAACCCTCGCTTCAAGAAAGGTGGACATTTCCTACAAAATGGAACAGTTAGAATGCCTAATTCGGGGCTCGAAATACCCACATGACGCAACACTGTACTATGCACGTCCACACTACTTTGGTGCAGGTAGATTGCCAGACCAACCTGGACAATATGCATGTTGCAAATAGTACAATATACATTCTGATCTTTACCATGCAGGAACTGTTGAATTACATGCTTGTGGTACATCAGGTACATTAATGGTCATTTTAACTGGCAAGATTTAAACTGTGTATTTCAAATCAAAATATATTGACTGACTGACTGTATGAAGCCCATGTCACACTGGATCAAGGTGTCTTTAGAAACGTGATACATGTTTTTTATAAACAACGTTACCGGTGCAATTCCTTCATCCTGTATGTACTGAAAAGTTGGTGCATCATGATGCTTAAACAAAACCTGACTTTGCACAGTGTGTATGTTGTTAAAAAATCTATTTCGACCCATACTTTTCCTTTCATTGAAGAAATAGCTTGGTAATGTGTTCAACTTGCATACAAAGCCACTGTTTTAGCTATAAAGTGCACTGCGACCTTCGATAACTCAGATTGTTCAAACGATGAAGAGTAGGCACGTGACATGTCGAAAATGCGAGAACAAAAAAGCGCTAGGCTACATATTGAAATTTGACGGCAAACTATAAGGATATTGCGATGCCATTTGTGTTCAAGGTGCCGTTCGAATGTAGGGATGGAGATATATTATGAGAGATGCATCTTATTTTAAAGCTCCATAAGCTCTATCTTTTGGCTATATTTTCAGAACTTTTGTTTTGTGGTTTCCCTACATTATCTGCATTGAATCCCTAAACTCTAATTTAATGCCAAGTATTTAGCATATCAACACAACCTGTATGAGTATAATCTACATTGTTATTGTTGAACATTGTATTCAAGTCCAGACAAAATTCATTTGTAAACAATAAACAATGATCACTACATACATACAAGCTGTGGTGAAGAATACTCGAAATTTCAGCATGACAAACGGATTAGGGTCAGACACGGTAGTCGATATACAGAACACATCAAGTTACAGCTTATGTCCCAAGAGGGTGAGGGAGTCACAGAACAAAAGGAGACAGATAATTTGTGAAAGTCATCGCGATAGTATAAAGCTCCCACCCCAGGATAATCGATGGAGTCCAATGCACAGGTGGATGATCAAAGAATAACAATTGAACAAGCAGACAGTTGGTAGAACTGGGGTGTGAATGGGCTGAAGGAGACATCTATCGTAGGATATTTAAGCGCGACAATAGAATTCTTGCCTCAATGGTTTCTTTGAATAACACGCCTACACTCTACAATGGACGGTGTGCAAGCATATGACCCGCATTAAGCTCTAGAAAAATAGTTTGCAAAACGAAAACAAATCACTTACTGCAAAATGTAATGTCTACGCCGAAGGAAAGAAAAGAAACGTAAAAGCCGCATCATGCATCATTTTTGCTTTCAACGTGAGAGTTCAAAATATTTTAAAACACGCCATCATTGGAAGGGAGGAGACAGGCTTTCATATTGTTCACAAATTAATGACTTTCTATTCTGGTGATTTCATAGGAAAGGGAAAAAAATCGATATGACGAGTATTTGTCCGGTATTTTCACCAAAGAAAAGTAAAGAAGCGAAAATGTTAGGAGAATGCAGTCGGAAAGGGTAGAGAGATGCAAATTTCGTTTTCATTCACACTTGGCAGTTGTTCTCTGAACGTCAAAATCTGTTGTTTGTAACGTAAGTTCAAAGGTCACGACGTCAATATGAATAAAACATCACTGTTTACGTACGTACGTGTAGCGACCGAACGCATCGCCACTTGTACTGGATTGCACACTTCTGAGAAGACGGATGTTCACGATCGCAGTATTTTATGATGGTATGACACAAGTGATATGCGCCAAAATCAACCTTCTTGCGGTAATTCATGTAAATCTGGTGGAATAGTGTTCGTTACGCCTTTTGAAACTGTTTAATCCTTGAGCTGCTATCCTTAATGAGCTAGACCGTCTGACACTACAGGCAGGTGCGACTGGGACTGTGTTACACCACACCGACACCCGCGGATCGCCACACCATGATGAGACTTGACGTGACGCTTGGGGAGTTCTTGACGGTGATGACGGTACTAGTATGTGTTCCCGTGTACGGCGAAGAATGGAGCTGGTCTCGACCTTGTGTGATTGAACGGGGAAAGTGTTCGACACAGGTAAAGACAACTGGATGACACCTGGTAATGGTATAGTGCAGATAATAGTAGGGTGTCGTCTACGGAGACACCATTACAAAGATCTATGTAGACTTTCATCGTTGTTATTGACATCAACAATAACAATAAATACAGGTGTGGCAGGATGAGGTGCCTGTGTTAACCGGGATTATCGTTTACTATCCCGGTATAGGTCAACGTGATCTTAACAGGTGGAATGCTACACCGTAACGTTGAGTAAATTAATTAGGCTTACTAAATACTACGATATTAAGCTTACTCACAGATATGGCACTTAAAAGCCCGTTGAATTTTGAGTTGTTCGTATTGACCACGCGACCTTCTGGAAAAGTACCAACAAGGAAATACATACCTTGCTATTAACATGGAAAGCGATCGAAACCTTTTGAATTCTTTCGTTCAGGGCCATATCAGGAATACATTATTCATGATTGAGCTCTGATTCGGGTACACCACTGTCCGACTGGTAATTTCGCTAACCGACTATGTTGTGAAGGGCAACTCGTATTTTCTGAATGGGGGGGAATATTTGGATAGAGGTCTTAGGTTTCTATTGCCATTTGGAACCATCATCACCTACAGAGAAACCTCGTGATGTCCGTAGACGCCACGGTGATTATTAGTGCGTGTCCCTTGCTTGTGTATGAGGGGGTCGAGAATCAGCCGCGATATATTCATGCAACACGATTTTCTATGTCCCAAACGACCCCTTGTATACCACTGTATAAATTATAGGCAGGTGTTTGTAACCGCGTGTTAAAGAAGATAAATTGTTGTGTCATGAGAAGGCAACTTAAAGCAAACAGAATAGTTCGAAGTACCGGAGGTCAAATTCGATCCTCAACCCGTGATCAATTTCAAACTAAATAGACCCACTGTAGTCAGCCAATAACACTTTCGCTTTTTATGCCGTTGGTCACGGTTTTGTTGGTATTTTTAAAGTTGGAAGTGAGTGGGCTAGTTCTTTTGAAACTTTGCATTCAACGAAACCCTTCACTCAGATGCGGGTCAAGAAATCTGCAGTCGTCCAACATCTTTAATTTTAGTTAATTGTATAGGCGAGATAATCCGGCCTCAATCACAGCTTGCCAACCAGCGTCTATTTTCCGCTGCACGACCTTCTGAACATAAAGCTACCATCTTGGTGGTAACGCGTTCAGCTGTGCTGCAGTAAAGGGGCTGGTTGCAAAATGTTTTATGCAACTCAAAAGACCAAAAACTCAAAGTCTGAAGATTGCAGACGCATTTAGACCAAGACTGGTCTATCTTACACCTAAGGATCTTAGGCCTATCTTCAGCGTGTTTTAAAAAAAGAAATTGACAACAGAGAAGTCGGTATTGTAAAAAAGCATTCAAATAAAGAACAAAACACAGGACAACTAAACTAGTGAAACTGAATTGCAAATCAACCACAAAAGTGTTACATAAGATATGTAATGACAAGTAAAACGTTTGCAATGAAAACAGGACTGACATTGAATTAGACTTCAACGAGGAACACAAAATGAATTTTCCCTGCTAAGATCATCGGGAAGTTTGCGGTAAGGCGCAATTGTGGTCTGCCTTGTGAATGCCAAGAAAAATGCGGGAGACCCGTAACTTATTGGAAGAGTGTGAGATGGGTCAAGGAACTGCCTTACTCGTGAAAAAATGCGCTTGTCTAATATTATGATGAATAGGAGATATGAGAAACAACAAACAGTGCAAAATTTAGGCGCAATCTCTCTTTTATCAACTACCAACGGGTCAGAGGGCGTAATAATTTTGAGGTCGGGAGGTTAATTGGCTGTCTTCAACAGTCAACGGTTATGCAGAAAATCGATCGAAAGTGAAAGATAGATTATGCCTAAAAGGGTGTGCTACCGAAATGTCCCAATTCTCGTAAATATTGTTGGAAAAGGACAATATGTGTGGTATACCATAGTTTCTCGAGTGTCTATAGGTATACCATGGTTGTTTCTTTTGGTAACACTACCATGATTTTGTTATACAATAAATCAAAAAGATTTTCTCCCTTTTTTCTCCTCGAGTACGTTGAAATGAAAATGTTCAGGCCTTGCCAACGCAGAGTACTTGATCTGCAACGTGTTTGTCGAAAAAAAATGAATTCATGTTAGGAATGAAAACAATAATATTGAACATCTACAGGAACACGCAGTGATAACTATGGACTCGAATATAGTGTATATCGGATAATCCTAATTCGGGTATACGAACTAAAATGTCGGTTGGGATATCATATATATTCTGTGTCCCTATAACATAAACGCTATTATAGCTTATCTCCTCTTATCTTTACTCTCGCCAACCATTTTTGCTAGCCCTGAACTGTGCAAATTTTGCCAGCACTAAAGTTTACCATGGCTGTTGGCGAAGGAGGTGTTGCTCGAAAGTACGCTTACTCAGGAAACAAATTTTGGATTGACCAAGTAAACGCAATCTCCGATATTTACGTTTGTTGTTTATTGCCCTGCAGCTATTCTGGGCAATGTGGATGTCAATTATCTTTGGATCACAGACAATAAAACCGAGCGTTTTGCCGACAGGTACTTTTCTGAGACTCAAACTGCAACAAGTAAATTAAATCCACTGAAAATTCGTGTGATTTTTGTAACTTTGGAAGTGATCTATTCCGTGTTTTACAAATGCTAGCGAGGGTGAAGTTAAAACACCACCAAAACTGTTCTATAAACTGTTGAGCACGATTATTGAATGTCCGACCGTCACGGTGGTCACAGAAGGATACACCTAAAAGGAAAAATAAATGTGGAAGTTAAAAATGGAAATTAAGTCACGGTGAAGAAATCGCGAAAAAAGCTGCCATCAAAATAACTCAATGAAGTGAAGAAAAGAAGCCATACTTCTCATTCACTTCGGTCGTGATAAAATAATAAGTAAAAAAATAAGTAAAATAAACCCACTGGTGCAATGAAATAACGAGATTTACGCTGCTTCAGCAACCATTATCAACACTTTCCATCCGCGCATAATAACCGTACTGTTAAAATTCAGGGCAGTAATTTTGTATATTTCGACAACTTTTCATAAACTCTTCTCCAGCTTTCTTTCTCATCGAACTACAGTCATGGATATATTCAGCTGGAATTTTCTTGAATTTAAAATTATAATAATATCTTGTTTTTATGTGGTTTTAATTTTATCGTGACATGCAATCGTTCAACGAAGGCTCCTCAAGAGACTAATCTAAAATAAGACTCCTCAAGAGACTAATCTAAAATAAGGCTCCTCAAGAGACTAATCTAAAATAAGGCAAATCTTACCACTATGAAGTTTTCTTAGCAAATCCGACATCCATGATGCTTAAATTTCTGTCAATATTTCAGATGACAGATGCTGGAATGAAGTGTAACATCGCCGAAAGTGGTAAAGGTAAGTTAATATTTTCCCTCCGATTTGATCCTCTCTCCATAAGTTGATTGTCTCTTTCCAAGTTTCCCACCCATCATCTTCCGGTCTCGATGTCCATTTCGCGGAATTGGGTATTCATCAACTGCAAGTTCGATCAGCAGTCTTTCATGCTGTGCAGGGCTACAAGCAACCTTGGCACCAAAAGATTTCAATGACAAGCCTCTCGTAGGTGTGTCTACTACCATACTCCTGCATAGTCAATCGAAGAGTACATTTTATTAAAACATTAAAGCCCTATCAGTTGTTTTCTTTTTGCATTTTTTCGATAAGAATTAATGCAATTTATTTAAAATTCGTAACTGTAGTGTGACCACAGAATGTTGTTCAAACTTTAGCGACGAATGCACGACTTCGATTTCAACAACTAAATAATTTTAAGTTAACACGATTGGAACTAATTTAGGATAATTGGATCTTGCTATTTTTCACATTTCTCAAAAATGTTAGGTCCACTGTAGCTGAATGTCGCAATATTACACATTACTCAGAAAAACAAGTGTATAACTGAAAAAGAAAACAAATGAGCTTACATTTGAAGATTAAATTGACATTACTTCACTATCAAATTATCCCAAATTAGTTCAAATCGTGTTAGTTACATTGAAACTGAAATAGGGCCGCCTCACACACACAGCTATGTTAGCGCATGAATTTCATAGATCAAACCAGTGCCAAGGATTACAACACTGACATTTCAAAGATAATATTGCTTATTAACAAAAATCCAAAACACATATATCTCAAGATAGAATGTCATCTTTTTTTGACAAGTAAATGCATAAAGGTTCGGCTAATGGTGTTTTAAAGACTGAATCATATTAAGTAATGATTGGCATCGGTGTAGAATTTCTATCGTGTGTTCTCAAGACATGTGAATAGAAAGCGAAGTGACAAAACTGAAAGTTTCCCCAGGTCGCCCAGTCGTCAGGACGGACATTGACCACAAGAGTGGCTTTAATTTATTATCTTTGTTCAAGAAGGTATACTTGTTCGTCTTCTTCTCCCTGGATATGTAAAAATACAAAATAATAGCGACGCCGACATACCGCATCGTGCACAACATGCAATGACGTTGTTGTATGCAAATGAATTCCACTTCGGACCAAACTCAGCAGTCAACGGTAAAACGGACCAAACTCAGCAGTCAACGGTAAAACGGACCAAACTCAGCAGTCAACGGTAAAACTTGATGTGCCACGTACACAGGCTGTACTTGCAAGTTACATATAAACACCAGACATTTTGTAATGACATTTTGAGTAGCACAAGAATGCACAATTTGCTAACAGAATTAAAAATGATGAAATTGCATAAAGATACAGTTAAGTGAGTTTCATTCATTCATTTGCATCAACGCAACTACTGATTAATATTTGACTGCGACGATTCACAGGGTCCCAGTGCGAAAGATTCGAGCCAGTACGGTGGACGGAAATTCCGGACAAACCGACGGATTTCAAGGCGAGGTTGGACACTGACACTGTAGTCACAGCCAATAACGTTACAGAGAACCACATTATGGCGAATCTTTCCTGGACCATCGACACATTTGGAAGTAAGTTCATATGTATGGCCATGTATATGGTATTGTTTATTTATTTATTTTTTTATTTAATCCATCATCCAACAGGCGAACGCCCCATTACAGAATGAGGTACCCATAACCCACTAACCCAAATGGAGCAGTGATGAGTAAAGTGTTTTGCTCAAGGGCACAACACCGTGATATAGTCTCGGACTCACCGTCTTACCAAGACTACGTACGGAACATTTTGTAAAACGTACTGCCTGGTCTCTCTTTATCAAATTACATCACTTTCGATGGAGCACCTGAGCTAAGATGATTCAGTCCACGTGTAAATTGTTAGCCAGTGAATATTGATGGTGTCACCATAGACAGTAGAGACGCCCCTCTACTGTCTATGTTGTACAACACAATGTGTGACAAAATTCATCGTTAAAGATTGATCATAAATGCTGATAGGTACTGCACAACATCGGGTCCATTCATAGGGAGGGGCAGGATAAACAACCAAACAAACATGAAAACCCTAAAATCAACCAAACAAACAAATAACTAAAACCAACCAAACATACATAAACAAAAACAAAAAAACAAAAAGCAAACAACCAACCAACCAAACAAACAAAAACGTATAAGTAATAACTAATAACAAAATAATAACAACTAAATAAACAAACCAAAACAAATAATACAAATAAATAAAGAAATAAATGAGTAGATTAATTACTTAATTGATTAAGATAGGAGAAAATGTCTCATTTGAATAAGAATTGAAATAGTTGACGGAACAACACATGCAACACATTCAAAATACGACGTCAGTATCTCTACTCACCATAGTATAGTGGGTAGTGATACTCACATATTGTTCGCTCCGTTATTTCAATTATTATTCAATTTATTTTTTCTTACATTTATTTATTTATTTTCTTGTGTATATATTTGTTTGTGTGTTTGGGTCTTTGTTTGTTTATTTGTATTCATTTATTACTTTATCTGTTTGTTTTTATTCGTTTGGTGCTTATTTGTTTGTTTGGTTTTGTTAATTTATTCGTTTGGTTGGTTTTTCTTTTTTTGTTTGTTTATCCTGACCTCCCTGTGGTCCACCATGAAAGAATGTGAGCGTTTGTGTTTACCTGAGTATATTACCTCTGAACACTGTGCTGGGACTGTTTGTTCTCTGAGTAAACTGTAGCGCTAATGAACGATTCAGAATTTACTTCCAGGGGGAGGGTGGAGGATTTTCTATTTTCTGGGTGATTTTTTCCATGGCCCCCCCTAGTAAATTATAGAAAAAATCTATGGCCCCCCTCATCTTTCGTGTTTTTTTTCCATGGCCCCCCCCTAATATATACATGCATGCTTATACACTATAGACATATCCAGTCTAACAAGTTGCAGGAACTGTAGTGGACATTTAATCGATGATATAACAAATCATTTCAGGGTTATGTGACTATAAAAAGAATGATTTGCAGGGACTGCAAGTGGCACACTTTTGGAAAGGGTAGCAATAAACATATCTGGTTGTAAATTTCTGAAGAAAAGTTAATTACTAAATATGAATACGTTTTTCGTTATGTCTCACTGATACATATGATGCACACAAAGACAAGCAAAGATGTCAGTTAGAAATGGTGAACAGGAAATCAGAGGAGCAGATAATTGGCAAAGTGATATATATCTAGAAGTTTAATTGTACATCATTTGCAGATATCCAGATATTTCTGGAAATTAAGATGTACATGTACATGCACAAGTTCAGCATACATTTTCATTTGATGATGCTGAATGCAGACTCAAGGTGAAAGTTTTAAACATTAGGAATTAAAATTGGTGAAAGCCAACTTGTTTTTAATTTTCTCTTTTTCTAATTTGGTTGTCATAAAACCAAGTAGCTGCCACGGAAAGCAACAATGCTGAGGAATATTTTAGATCATTTCTTGAACAAAACACCTTATCAAAAACATGAATTCACATGTTATTCTGCTCATTCCATTAACAATCCAATGTTCATATTAAAATGCAGATAACCCTGTGTAAGTCAAAGTTCACATTTTGTCAGCAGTATTTTTCAAAATTGACAGAGCATTCATATTTCAAATTTTTTTAACAAACTTTAATCTTAAAATAGTCATGATGCGCATGTTTTCAGATGACATGAAACAATACATGTTAATTTGGTTTTTTTGCCTTTTCTGCCAGCCGCCACTGAGAAATCTTTGATTATACATATCAGAATGAATGGGACACAAAAGTATTAGCATCAATACACAATGTGTAAGCCTATCCATATTTCTCCTAGCCTCATACACACTGAGATCACTTCTTGGACTACAGCAAATTTCTTGTGTACACAATATTTCAACAATCCGACACCATAGCATTGATGCAGAGCCACATGATCTTCTGGATGCACATACAGGATTATTGGAAAATCAACCCTTTTGTAAATTTTTCACCATATATTTTTGACAGTAATACATAATATTTTTATTTTCAACATTAAAAACTATTCGCTGAAAAGCAACTTGAAGATGAGACGGCCATAAATTTATTTTCAAAAAAGTTTATAGTAGATGTAAGCACTGTAAAAGTTATGTAGAACATTTAAAAAATTTAGAAAGGGTAAAATTGAATAGAATGAAACATAGAAAAAGGAGCAGAAAAGAAGAGAGGATAAAAAATACGAGGACTATGACTGGTTAAAGTTGCTCTTGAGTGGGAACCTTCAAAATTTAAACGTAAAAGAATTAGATAAATACCTTGATAAACATAATTACCAAACCAAAAAAAATTGAAAGCTGAAAAAGTTCAAATTATAACCGCACATATACATGCACAACCTTCATTCAATTTAAGAAAACTGTCAGGGAAGATGTAACAACTTACGTCACAGATGAGTCAGAGTCAGATAGCAGTGACTCTGAATTGGAAATCTCTGTCAATGGAGTCATTGAGAGTGATGATGATGGTGTTGGTTCTGAATATAATAGTGACACAGACACTGAACTGACGAAATCCCAGAGAACCAACGTGACCATGTTACTTTAAGAAGTGGCAGAGTAGCAAGTCGTTTTGTTTTGAATTAAGGTGGAGCTGCATGTTGCCAACACAGTTTTTTTCAAAGCAATATTTCTCATCAAAGATGACAAGGAAACCCCCTCATACCATATACCGTACTTTCAAAAAGCAGAGACTCTAAAGTTTAGTATGGTAGCAGTAGTTACTCAAAGGATGAAGTGGGTGTATATTTGGGGTAAAAAACCTCAATTTTGGTATTAATGATAAAAATTAATTTAAGTCAAAAACTAGACAGTATTTTCTGAAATGTAATATTTCACTTGAAAGGAGAGTATATGTAGAATAAAACGACTATTTTATTGGCATTATCCATCCTCATTTTAAAATTGTAGGGGTTTAAAGACTGACACTCTAATAATTGATTAAAATCATGATCAGCAAAATTAAAATGCCTCTTATTCAAAATGCCTTTTTAAAAATGTAAGAGCTTTATTGCCAAACAAAACCAATTGATAGTCGTTTTGTTATATAGCATTTAAAAAACATAATGTGAAATTTCAGAAAATTTGACCCAGTCGGAGTGGAGTTATATTCTTCGGAAATTTTGAAATTGGGAGGCAAAAGAAGCCAAGAAATCGGGTGATTTGCATACATTTGCACAAATTAACACTTCTTTATCATGCAACTTTACACTGCTTTACAAGCTACAAGGTAAACCCAACCTGATGATGCTGAATATTTGCTGTAATTTTTAGCATTTGTTTACTGATGATGCTGAATATTTGCTGTAATTTTTAGCATTTGTTCAATGTTCATCTCTGTGTATCAGCATTTGTTTGAAATTCTATCACTACATAGAACACCCAATGCTGTATTTAGCAACATACCAGTGTGAACATAAATGACCATCGTTATTGTTGTTAAATGAATTCTAGCCTGGACTTGATTCGAGATCTCTTTTCAACAAAAACAACCCCGACTGTTTACTGTATGGTTTGTGTTGACATGCTAAATACTGGACATTTCATGACGCTTCAGGGAGGAGAACAAGATACTGCAGTAGATGCATAAAACAAACCACTGTGAATATTACCGAATTTGGCAGCTAAAGGAGTTTAACTAAACACGTTGAGTTTATCTGTCACCCAGGTAGCATCTATGGTTCTCTTTTGTAGAGATCAGAAATTCTGGGCAAATATTGAATTGATGATTTTTTTCCTTGGCCCCCCCCTAAAAGATTGTGGTATTTTTGTCTGGCCCCCCCTAAATTTCTTGGGAAAAATGGGTGGCTCCCCCTGAAAATCCTCCACCCCCCCCCCTGGAAGTAAATTCTGAATCGTCCCTAATGATCAAATGAATGGTGGGAGGCATCATACTAACGTGACGAAACCTCCCGAGCGTACTCAGGAAGATAAAGTGACAGGAAATTATCAGCAATGTTGTAACACATGTTAACAGTGTAAGGGGGAGTATGCTTGCATTGTCAGCAGAGACGTGTAATCACAGTTCTTTTTGTGTAACCACAGTTCTTTTTGTAACCACAGTTCTTTTTTTTCCGCCCGGCGTGTATTGGGTGCAGTACGACTTTTTTGTTCCTGTATTGTCACCTTGCCTGTTTTGTCCATGCTTATGAATTACTCCTGTGTGAGGAGTGTGTCCAAAATAACCAAAATAAATAAACAAGTACGTAAAAACGTAACTTGCAAGTCGTGTGTCACAACGTGGTTTGGAGGATTGAGTACTACAAGTATTTTGTCAGTGCCCTCCGTTACGTTTACAGACTTACAGTGTCTGTAGCTATCCGCATCACAACTAGTGGGTTTTATACTTAACTACTGATAATGAAATCGGATTTTCATATTCCATTTTTAATTTCATACAGTGCAACATATTGCGGGAACACAAATCGGAATGTTTACGAAACGTAAAGTAGGGATCTCAATACTCGACTAACTTATAGATATTGCGCCAATATACTCACCTTTAATAATATTCCATGCGTCGTCCCCTCCAAAAAAATATAATTATTGTTAATCAATGACACGATAAACTGTAAATCATTTATATTTTATTTTTCTCAAGTAGCTTCGACAAACTTGAAAGTAGTCGTGTGTAGATGTTTTCTACGATCAAGGATACGTTCAAACTTCAATACAAAGGTATAACCCTTCAGATGTTTGTTTCGAGTTCATTGGTGAATCCCTTGACTTGTTTGAAGAAGTACAGGTGATAAATATAGAATGCGTAAAAATAAAAATATGCTTCCAGGAGAAAAGGATTCGCTTTGTTTCTTACCTCTGTGGGGACTCACGCAAAATTCGACGGGAAGAAATTCAACGAAAATAAGGCGCATGAGTTTGATCTGTATAAATTCTTTCCAGGTCGAACTCAGGCCAATATTTCAACGTTACGTTTTGCATGTTGTCCACAGAATATGTCACGTGCCACATGATATGTATCACGTGCTCACTCCTATGAACCCCGAAATTCTCATGTCACTTTTTTGTTTATGTTCAAAGGAGAAACATGACGAACAAGATTGCTTTGAGGTTTCTTAAAGAGTTTTGCAAAACTGAAAATTGGGAGGATGGCGTTTGTTGGGCAAAGTGCTTTCAATCACTCACGAGAACATAGCGATCGTCTGTGCGATAAAAACCGCCGATTATTCTAAGAAATCAACTCCTTCAAGATAGCCGACGCTGAGTCCTTGCACGGACAGTAGAAGCGGGACCATACTGTCTATGGTCATTGGTATACGCGAGAATCGAATGGATGGGCAGGAAATTACAATACACACCAAGCTGACCCGAATCAGCGACTCGGAACACATATCGTTGGCAGTCATGCTATCAGTGCATGTAGTTTTATTTCCTCCTGCATTCATACACACTTGTTGATTGTCAGTGAAGCCACCCAGAATGTACATATTCAAAAATGACCTTACCAAAATCAACGAATCTGAACACATAATGTGGCTGGTCATGGCATCATTCAGTAGTTTTTGGACGCTCTGTGCTCTACTTGCCACTGCAGTCCATGGCATAGAAATACATTTACTTTCTCATAAACTATGTTGGTAGGCCTATAGGGGCCTACTTAAGGTAGTATGCACCTCGAAAGTGAAAGACTTAAACTTTTGCTCTAACTTTCCTCAAGGAATCTTTAAATCATTCTCTTTCAAAATCAAGTATAATTAAAGCTGCAAGCAGCGTTGGCGGGGCCCAAGCGATTAACCTGGTTTCCAAATCTTCCACTGATTATATTATGTGCAAAATTTTAGCTTGAAAACAGTCAAGTTCTTGTAGAGAAGAATTTTGAACATCATCTCACATTTATCTGTTCCATGCAAAATACAATATGGCGGCAAAAACATGTGAGCGATCTAATTGCCTTTCACAAACCTGAAAGAGCTCTCACTAAGAATGACAAAAGTGGAATTTCACTTCCATCAGTGTTTTGGTTCAGGAGAAGAAGATTTGTAAAAGTAGGATTTTGAACATCATCTAATAGTTACTGTACGTTTCACTTGGAATTTAATATTTTACGGAAAATCCAATATGGCGGCAAAACCACGTGACCGATCAAAATGCCTTTCGCAAACTTGAAAGAGATCACACTTAAGATGTAAGACATAAAATTTCAGCTCAATCGGTGTGTTGGTTGTGGAGAGGAAAATGTTTAAAGATTAAATCATGATTTTCCTAAAATCCAATATGGCGGCCAAACCACGTGACCGATCAAAACACCTTTCGCAAACTTGAAAGAGATCACACTTTTTATGTTACTTGTCAAATTTCAGTCGAATCGGTGTCTTGGTTCTGGAGAAGAAGATTTTTAAAGATTAAATCATGATTTTTGCAAAATCCAATATGGCGGCCAAACCACGTGACCGATCAAAACGCCATTCGCAAACTTGAAAGAGACAACACTTAAGATGTTACATGTCAAATTTAAGTCAAATCGGTGAGTTGGTTCTGGAGAAGAAGATTTTTAAAGATTAAATCATGATTTTCGCAAAAATCCAATATGGCGGCCAGACCATGTGACCGATCAAAGCGCCTTCCGCAAACTTGAAAGAGATCACACTTAAGATGTTACATATCAAATTTCAGTAGAATCGGTGTGTTGGTTCTGGAGAAGAAGATTTTTGAAGATTAAATCAGGATTTTCGCAAAATCCAATATGGCGGCCAAATCACGCGACCGATCAAAACGCCTTTCGCAAACTTGAAAGAGATCACACTAATGATGTTACATGTGAAATTTTAGTCGAATCGGTGTTTTGGTTCTGGAGAAGAAGATTTTTAAAGATTAAATTGGTATTTTTCAAAATCCAATATGGCGGCCAAGGTCACGTGACCGCATGCGATTTTATTGGCAAATTTTTAAGACCTTAGGCCATGCTTGGTACACAAAAAAATTCAAATCGACTAGACCCCTAGGTATTCTGGAGAAGCCATTTTTAGATTTTTGGAAAATCCAATATGGCCGCCAGGTCACGTGACCAATCAAAATTTCTATACCCAGGTGCACGAGATCTCATAGGTACATATTAGCCCTGCAAGTTTCAGAAGTTTGCGGTAAGCGGTGTTTGAGTTCTAGGTCGACAAAAAAAGAGCGGAAGAAAAAGAAGAAGAAGAAAGTTGAATTCCTATAAAACCAATAAGGGCCCAGCCGGTAGGCTTGGGCCCCTAAAAATAGGGGGTCACCGTACAAATTTTGGTACTAGAGAAACAAATTACCCAAGATTTACCGATATTAGAAAATCAAAATGGCCGCCATCCCTGTGTTAACTCTATGGAAAAAAATAAAAATTTTCGAATTTCGAAAAACTAAGTCGGTGAAAAGTTTTCTTTCACAAAGAGCTTTAAAATGAACCCCCACATGTGGTATATCAGAAGAGAATTGTAAAAGTTTGAGAGTCCGAATGTCTGTCCCCGAGGTGCGTTCTACCTTAATTAGGCTAATCAGTTTTATTTTTTTCTTTTAACTTTATTATAGACCATCCCCAAGGCTTCCATGTGTTGCTGAGAGGTCTCACAAACCACGGGGAGTACATGTATGACTATTTTCACGAGGAATGGTGTTTTACTATTAATATGACAGGATTTGACTACAAGAATGTTTATGTAAGTTTGCACTCCTTTTTTCCACTCCGATGATATTTAGATTTTCACACTTTGACCTTCTGTTATGTGTACATGTCTGTGGACATTTTCCAATACAGATTTCAAACCAGTCATGGTAGCCTTTACAAATTTGAAAAAGAAAATCGTACATGTAACTGTACTTAATGATTAGACTTAT
Organism: Ptychodera flava; assembly: GCF_041260155.1. Classification (NCBI taxonomy): domain Eukaryota; kingdom Metazoa; phylum Hemichordata; class Enteropneusta; family Ptychoderidae; genus Ptychodera; species Ptychodera flava. Next base: position 38,091,729 of record NC_091933.1, read on the forward strand.
TTCCCCGTGAAGTGTCTCGTGGCATACAATTGGAATCATTAAGGAGTAATTTAGCCGAACAGCTCTTTTTTCGTGAGCTCTTTGAAATTTGGAAAGTGTTCTGCCGGTTCTGCCTGTTGTCCAATAGCTTCATTAAAATATTACTCTACTCGATACGCTGGAGACAACCATAAAAACTTATATTACTACATGGACAAAACGTGATAGTAGATATCCTTGTTATATTGTTATGTCGTAAATTACGCCACAATTAAAATCAGAATGGCTACGACATTCTTTTGTCCAGGAGAATTTGTGTATGATCAGAAAAACCGTAGACAGTTGAAGCTACTGTCTATGGAAACTAAGCATATTTTTTGCGATGGTTCCAACTGGTTGACTTTTATAAATGAACAGTTTATTTCATTCTTTTTCAATTTACCAACAGAGTCGGTACCTTACTTTTCAATTCGATTGTTTCCGTCCACTGGCACCCTACTGTGAATATCAGCTGGTGGTTCGGACTTTACCGGTTACTGAAGAAGTTTCACCGGATGGCAAGACGGGACCCACGTCAACACAAGCCAGTCTTCGATTCACGACTCCACGTGAGTATTAACTCGGACAGGCGAACTCCAAAGTAACCCAGGCCTGGTCGAGGCTAGTGTACAGCAGACTGGGTTTTGTAGTTTGCCACCCGGATATGCCTCACGGGCAGACCAGATAAATCACTGCCCGCTGTTATTGAATCTGCAGAAAGCATGACCTTTCTCACGAGAAGCCTGCGTCAGCATGTTTATTTGTTTGTTTGTGAGGTGGGGGGGGGGGGTCGCAATCTAGGAGGTTAAAGATCCGTGTATTTTCAATATATTCAGTTCTTTTTGTAAAATAAAGTTTCTCGTTCTGCTCCCAAAATTATGTCAAAATGCCCCGAGCTCAGCTTTAATCAACACAGCTAAGACGGTATGAGAGCAACGCTCCTGTCATAGGGTATTCAGTAGTCATTAATGATAATAAAGAAATATGAAAAAATATTATGGAAAATACGAAAATTATTAAAGAAATATCAAAAATATGAAAATTATTATTGTTGTTGTTATTATTTTCATCATTATCATCATCATCATCATCATCATCATCATCATCATCATCATCATCATCATAATAAATATGAAGCACTATTGGCAATGTTGAATTCCTACCAAAGTTCACCAGCCGAGCGAAAGTACTCTATAATGATGATGATGATGATGATGATGATAATGATGAAAATAATAACAACAACAATAATAACAATTTCATATTTTTTCATATTTCTATAATAATTTTCATATTTTCCATAATATTTTTCATATTGCTTTATTATCATTAATGACTACTGAATGCCCTATGCTCATACCAACCACTGAACTTCAGTCCCTACTAGACTCTACATGATTTGTCAACGTTTACACACAATCACCTGTGGTCTATCCCGCACGGCGTCTATGCGCCCCATAGACTGTGTACATATGCCTTCTCAGGCAATTGTACACACGTCTATGGGGCGCATATATAGACGCAGAGCGGAATAGACCACAGGTGACTGTGCGTTTACATCGCATATTCTACACAATGCATCGGTTGTTTTTTTTAACATTCTTAACGGGCCCTGGATAATTGAAACGCGCATGATCAACGAAAATCATTACCTTTTGGAGTGATTTTGCTCTCTTTTGATTTGCATGCGTGGTTTGGCGCTAATGTGTATGCTAAGTTTACTGGAAACTAAGTACGGGTAGTACTCGATCAACTATCAGATTCTGCTGTGAAATATCTTGACATTGAGAAAACCTCTTAGTGCTTTCAAGCCTTCCAACTGTTTCAGCAATTTATTGTGTTCAAAGAAAAAATCTCAATTCCATCGTCGCATTTTGCACCTCCAAACTTTCGTGTGTACAGGTGCTTGACGTGAAATTGGGAACAATGATGCAGTAGACGTTTCGGTACAAGGCAACGATTTTGACTTTTGAATGGTAGCGTTGCTAAGATTTAGTAAGACTTTGAAGTTTATTCCTCAATTGCAGCGTGCGACGATGATCGGATAAGCAGGACTACGCAATGTTTATTAAAGGGTAGGTAAACTTAAAGGCGGATATACACTTTCAATGCAAGGCTTTGTGTTTTTCAAGGTCGAACCATGTTCAGACTTGACCCACGTTGCTACAGCAACTGGACTCAGGTATTTGATTTCAGTTCTAGTTCGTTGGTTATCGAGAGTTGTGATTTACATATGAGTTCTTTTTATTCTACATCAGAATGTCTTCATGATCGACCTCGCTCCAGGCTTTGATAAACCTCGGAGAAAATTGGTTTCGTTAAAATAGGATGACAGTTTGTCGCAGTTTCAGCTATTGTTAACAATCAATGAAACATTAATAAATGTCTGTCATTATTACATATTCAGTGAAGTGGCGATACATATTGGGCTGGTTTTACATATAAGTGTAGTATACGGTATTTCATGTTGGGTTAATAAGTACATATTAGCCTAAGGGTGATGCGTGCAGGTCTGTTGGACTTTTAAAATACCTCTCTCTCTCTCTCTCTCTCTCTCTCTCTCTCTCTCTCTCTCTCTCTCTCTCTCTCTCTCTTATATTAGCATTTCACTGTAATTGATTGAGCTGTAAACCACCAACTATTATCGATTGTTGTGTATTTCATGTTGCTATTTTTCAGAGAAGGCATCCCATTGGCAGCCGACGTATCTGATCCCATCATCCCCAGCTTACAACAAAATCAAAGTCAAGTTTGATCTTCCCCCTCAACGCTATGGCCTCACTAGCTATGGGATTAGCATTTACAGATACAACCGAGAAAGCATAGGCTTTCCCTGCTCAAAATTCGTCGATGATGCTCCTGAGGTTTTTCAAGTGAGTGGTGTCATTTAAATGATTACATTTCACTGTATCACTGTTTTATCATGGAGAAATACTAGTACAAAAAATTGTACGTAAAGACAATCTGCATTCAATCACAGACAAATATAGACACAGACTGGCAACGCGGCATGCCTTTTGTTCCATGGTCGTCTCGGTAGACTATTGCCTTTTCGTATTAAAATGAGCTTCAAAGGTGTTAAACTTTTTGGAGACTTTGTTTGTGGTTGATAATTGCACGAGATTATGCGAAAAATACGACGAGATGGCATCGTGCTGCCAGTCGCGTAGCAACCATAGTTACTTTGTGAGCTCTTAGGGCAGAAAGACTGCTTCACGCCAATCAAAACATAACACGCCAGCAGTTTCATAAACATGTCCTTCCTTGATGAACGTGTAAAAGACGGTATGACTGACCGTAAACCATTGAGTAAAACCAGACAGTATCGATAAAAGACTTTCAAATTTGGTTCAAACACACTCATTATATATTCATAAAAATATGAGAGGAATTTTTAAAACGGTAAAACTCACTTTCCTGAAGCTCAAAACACTCCCGTTTTCGCCAGCACGCCAATTCCGCTCAGCACCAAACGACAACAACAACACAAACTTTGCCGAACATACTTTCGCTTAACAATTGGCGAAAATCCGAAAATTACCGAAGGATGCATGGTCGGCACTCTTCGGAAAAGAGACTGAAGAGAGGCGAGAGCAACCTGAGGCGAGGCGAACATGGATGGGTTACGTACCGCTTCACGCCTTGAACAATCCGTTTCTAGTCTGTGTCTATATTTGTCTGTGATTCAATCAGCCATCGCTCTCAGTGCGCGCGGGGGGTTATCAACTATTTACCGCCCATCAGTACAGGGATAGTGTTAGGGCGAATGTCCCGATGACGTGGGGGTAACTGTACTGGAGCCCATTAGTAAACCCCAACTGCCCCAATCCCTCGTAAGGTATGAGGGTTGTATCCCGTGGATATTTACAAGTTAAGCATAACTGGGTCAAGGGTCAAGGGTCAGGAATGGGGTTAAGATAGGTGTCCTAATGTCCCCTTTACTAACAAGCCAAGCTCTAGAAACTTGACATCGGTGACCTACCTTGTCCACAGAGACTGCTTTACATTCTGAAACAGTCATGACATGCACGACATAAACTCTACACCCACAAAAGGCACAGATCAAGCGTTTGTATCATGTTATGTTTTAACCTACACGGAAAGCATTAAGGGGGTACTGTAAAGTTAATAATATAGATAATATCCGATGACAATATGACCAATAAAAAATCGGGCACCTTACTGTTAAATACTGTTAAATGGGATATTGTTTAGCACTAAACAAAAAGGCAAGTCACACTAACGACAATTTCTCACAAAATGGTGATTCAGCTTTTTTCTACACCTTCAAATGAAGTCTAACAACATTTTGTTATACTAACTTCTTCCATAACGTGCAGAACGACACCAACGTGCAGATAAGCAATATCTCTATTGATGGCAGCATCGTCTCTTCCCTAGAATACACTTTTGTGAGGAATTTCCCGGCAGGAAACTATTGTATGAAGGTGAGAAATGCGACTTGACCACTTGACCATTTACTACAACGCCAGAATCATGAGCTCCGACGTTGAATCAGCCCGACATTATGACCAGGAACATAATCTCGTCTGTCAGTTTTTGAGCCTACAGAGAATAGTAGTAGCAGGTGTGTCGAGTAATAGCAAGTACATTGAGCCACGATTTTGTCATTTTCGTGACAATGTATGACCTTACATCCTGATAGTTTTGTCAAAATGAACCTCCAAACTTTTAAATACCAACCTATTTAGTGCATTATGTACTGAATTGACACTGTTGCATACTTTCTAGGGCTTTGCGTCTGTTAATTTTATACTTCGTAGCTACACCCAAATACGAGGATGTAAGGCCACGTACGGTTTATGAAAATGAGAATTTTAATAGAGAATTTTAATATATTTCAAATACTCGGTGTTACGCAAGTGAAATTTACAGCGGATCAGGAAAACTTTCGTGTGTACATCTTGACACGAAACAAGAATCGTTTGCTACAAATTTTATCCTCGATTTGATATCAATGTATTCAATTCTTCCAAACATGAGTCGATTTTTGGAGTGACCCATAGTTCTCTTGAGTACTACAAACGTAGTACACTTGTAGGATGCAGTTTCACCATCCGGTGTGTTCTTTTAAGAACTGACAGAGGGGGCCTGTAAGAAGGATATCTCCCAGTTGTGTACGTAATGACTGTAGCGTCTCTATCATCATGGAACATTAGCGATTGCAACCTAGCGCTGTGTAAAGCTCGCATTGTAAATCATTTTGAAAGCCGTAGATACTCAAAACAGGCCTGGGCGATGGCTATTTTTCAGCCATGAAAGTAGCTTAAATGCACCGGCCGTTCGTTAGAAGTAGTATTTATCGATGTGATATGACAGCGGTAGGGCTATTCTTCTCTCATTTTAATGCCCTTTAATATTCCTCATGAATTCGAAAGGAGAGTTGATGCAACTTTAATTTTTTTTATCGTTCCTCATCAAGCTTCATCCGGGACCCGATGATCGCTGTTGGTCTCCCACAGGATCGTTTTGTAGGACATCGGTTACCGGCGAATTTGAAGTGAAAGGTTGGAATTTTCCGTTTCATTACCATACTCACAGCGGTCACCATAATCCACTCACTTCACCATAAAAAACCCCCAAAAAACACATCATGTCCACTTCAAAATTTTTGTCAGCAAGGAGATAAAGTCGAAGTTACTGGCGCGTCAATACAAACTTCACGATGTGAATGTCACGGATTTTTTTTAAAAATTACTGTTAAGGATGGCTATTCCCCCCTATTGTGTCCCTGATTTAGGAAACGCCCCGGAGAGTACTTTGTGATATTAAGAGAGCGCCCTCAGTCCTTATGGAGACTCATAACGTTCGCAGTCACAGTGTAAGGGGGCGACTCACTCCGTACTTAATGTGGCAGCTTTGGCATGTCGTTCGAATTTTCTAATCTTTTACCACTACTGCTGAATATGGTGTCAGTCATAAATACAGTCTGATAATAAAAAGTTCACCCATTGTAGAGAAAATGTCAGGATAATGCCATGTTTAGGGACTGACCAGTTTCTTTGGCCTTGGAGGGGCGGGTGGCGGATTCATGGGAGGGGGGCGTCACCCCGGTATTGACTTTGGTGATGGGGCCACTCTGTTTTCGAAAGTTGGAATAAGGGGTCACCCTGATTGCAAAATTTGGAATAGGGGTTGGCCTCTTTTTGAAGTCGGCAAAAGATAATCCGACACCCCCAAGGGCAAGGCCGAAGAAACTGACCAGTCTCCCTACAGCGCCGTAAATCTATAAACATACGCTAAATGATTCTGCGCAGTGATAATACATCTGTATATTCTAATCAATTCTTAGATTACGTTTCTGCCAATTAATAGAGTTTATCGGGAATTTATGTCATGTTTGTTACACAGACCCTGATCCATGTTTCTCTGATCCGTGTGGTATAAACCATCGATGTCTGCCACTGAACAAAACGCATTACAGCTGCAACTGTACAGAACGCTACTATTTTGATGACGTCACTTGTAAAGGTATGAGAAAGCATATTTATTTGATGTTTTGTGATACAGCCGCAGTGTTTGCTCATCTATCATGGTTTACACCTCCATATCAGCGCCTCTTGACGAAACATAAGTTGTGTTTCAAATGAATTGATGGGTTTGTATGCAAAGGTTGCGATCGTTGTGACTGCAGTTTGGGTACTAGAACTCTAGCAGCCGAACATTTCCCACCAACCAGTTGGGGCAAGGTTTTTATGTGCCTCGAAATTGAATAACCAAAACTTTTGCTCAAACTTTCCTCAACGAAGAATAAAAACCACGGGTCATGGGTCATTTTACTTTTCGCAAGATTCCGAAAGATTCAAAATGAGCCCCATCTCCAGTGGTCAACCAGAAACGAACTATAAAAGTTTGAGAGTCCGAATATCTGTCGCCGAGGTGCATTCAACCCTTATAAGGCAGGTATCAGGTGGTCAAATGTCCAGGGAATCCAAGAGCCAATAGAAAAGCCGTTCACGATTTCCTATTTCAGCTTTGTTCATTAGCTGTGTATATGTAGTTGAAAGTTTTCGGCTTTTCCTAGACACACACTATTTTATCAATTGTGACGTTTTCGTCATCATTACAGAGGACCACTGTTATAGTAACCCGTGTCGGCATGGAGAGTGTATCAGGACTGACTCCAGTTATCTCTGTAATTGTTCAAGTGAGCACACCTTCCATGGCGGAGTCTGTGTTCCACAAGGTAGGCCACTGAAGCATACTTTATTAAAAAAACGTAATCACAAAGAGACAGGATCGGGTTGTATGAATCGACGAAGACTATCAGGTCAAAAGAGATTAGAAAAATATCACAAAGAGTCATATGGAGAAAATGTTCTTTCAATTGTTTTAATTCAAGTCGATTCAATTCAAATTTATTGTCCATTAATGAAACATGCACAAATTGAAAATTTTCTCTACTAGGAACCACAAAGCTCCTGACTTACAATAAAAATACACACGATCTGAAATAAAATCCAATAAATTTCGTATACAATTCCGAGTTTAAAACTGCCACAGCTGAAGGAATAAAATACTTTTTGTACAAGTTTTTGCGCGCAAAGGGTATCTTAAGTCATCGACCTGGCGGGAGGATTTTGAATTCTGTGCTGAGTGGATGTTTGATCCTAATGGATCTGAATGGCTTTCCTCTTGAAAGATTGGTAATATATTACTGAAAGTTGCCGTTGTTTTATACCAACAATCTTTCCAGCCAGATTGACGACTTGTGTTAATCTCATTTTGTCCTTGACTGAGAGGTTGCCGTACCAGGATACAATATTAAACGTTAAGATGCTCTCAACAAGCGAACGATACACAGTTACTAAATATTCTTGCTGACATTCAAGCCTCTCAGTTTCCTGAGGAAGAATAAGCGCTGTTGTGCTTTTTTACAGATAAATTTAGAGTTGTCTGTAAAACGACATTTCGAATCTAAAATTGCACCAAGATATTTAAAATTGGCACTCTTTCAATTTGTTTTCCATCTAGGCCTATAGTTATCGGTCGAAGTAACGAGTCCGGAACTTACTTCTGTGCTCCCATGATACAAAGTTCTTTAGTTTTACCAACATTTAATTCAAGAAAGCTAAGGTCAAACCAAGACTTCAAATAATCTATGAATAGAAAATAACGACTAAGAGAGTATTCGTCTTTGAGTCGTGCAACTAAGGCCATGTCATCAGCAAATTTTATGAGTGAGAATGACATTATTTTACTTCAGCTGAACTTAGGATCATCGCTATAAAAATGGTGATAGTTACACTCCGGACATCCCTGATTACGTTTACTTTGTGATTTCAAAGTTTCCTTGCGTTTTCAAGTTTTATGGGAATATTATCGACTCTAATACAAGTTTTGTCAAGTTTACCCATCTCATTGCTTTTGGTCGAAATGTTGCTGATTCGCGAGTACAAGACTTTCAACATATTTTAACGAATATCTGAACTTCAATTTGCCAAGATTTTGGTATAAAAGCTTTCTTGTACAAAGATTTCACTTTTCCACCCCATTCTCGAATGCTGCGGTCCCACTTTGCGATAGAAAACAGTAGGATCTGTTCAAAGTGTGACGATAAATGGGTTAAAACTGTAACTTTTGATGTATTTTCTGGTTATTTTTAACCTCTTTGTAGAATTGTGTCTCTTGTTCTAGTCCCCAGCCATATTGAAATGTACAACTGCCCAATACAGCCTGTTTTTTGTGCAACTTCAATGTTACATGTATATCGCTGACAACTTTTGTCGGGATTAGAATTCACTGGGCACAACCCATCGTGTTTGTAAGACAAACACTTCGTATTTCAACACACCTTGGAAGAGAAGACAATTTACTTGTTGATCTGAATAAAAAAATAACTACACCGTCAAAAGTGATGTTATTGTCCCTTTGAAGTATCAACGAAAATCATTGATTTTATGTCTATGAGGACAGTGCTACCGTTTTTATCTGTCAGTATACGCCCATGATCTGAAAAGAATCGGTCTTGGATCATCACATTTCTGGAAAATCTAATCCAAGATAATCTTTCATGAAGTCGATTTTACAGTCCTTCATAGGATTACTATTTTGATCACAGTTTCAGTTTCGGATCCTTTGAAGATAGCATCGGTAACTTTGGGATCAATTTTCGCATTTGTTCTGGCTGGCTTGGCTAGCTGGTGTTATTGGAGACAAAGCGCCACATTACGTAAGTACTGTATAAGCTGTAGATCTGAGCTTTTTTCATGAATGTTGTTTGTTTTGACTTCTTGAAACATGCTGAAATACTGGTCAACTGTGCACAACCTCAACTCTGCTTGAATCCAGGCAAGATTAATGTAGTATGCGCCTCGAGAGTGAAATACTTGACTGTTTGCTCAAACTTCCTCAAAGAAACTTTTAACCATTCTCTTACCAAATCAAGAATAAAAATCAGGGGTCACCGTGCAAAATATGGTACTACAGAAACAAATTACCTATCCGAGCCGCCATCCCCTTGTTAACTCTATGGGAAAATAAAAGTTTATAATTTCGAAAAACTAAGACTATAAAAGCCTGTATTACTCCAAGAGCTTTAAAACGAGCCCTTACAAGTGGTAGATCAAAATGGAATAATTTTGTAAAAAGTGTGACAACCCAAATATCTGTCCCGGGGTGCATTCTACCTTAAACATTCGGCCAAACATTTTTGGGGTCTGTACAGAGAGAGAGAGAGAGAGAGAGAGAGAGAGAGAGAGAGAGAGAGAGAGAGAGAGAGAGAGTGTGTCTCCCGGTCAGAGATATTCCGTGACCCATTTCCATCCCTTCTTTCAGATTTATTGTCGATTTCTGTTTTCTCGAATTGCAGCAATCCTCATACCTGATCGCAAAACGACTGCAGACAAGGCCTCAAACGATATCGAAGGTGAGAGCTGGGCTTTGTTTCGTTGTTTATACATGTACTCTGTTTTTCATTTCCCAAGCAAAACACATCTGCACAGGTTTTGCACAAGATAGGGTTCGTTCATACAGAAAAGTTTTGTCTTTTACCTCCAGCATATACCGGTCAACAGTCCCTCTATCGCTGATGATATAGGGACCGTGACCGGTCAAAATCTACCGGCAGTGTTTCTCATATGACATTTTCGCATTGTCGAACGTAGGTATACGGAAGAGAAACTGTATACGGTGCTCGAGTTAACAAGAAGAAAGACCACACATCTGTTGCTCATTATTCAAAAACGCATGCGTCATGAAAAGTTTGAAATACGATACATAACTCAAAGTGATTTTTTAAAACATTTTAACAGGTATTGCACATCCAAAGGTTCTACTCCTGTACAAGAGAGACAGTGAGATGCACATAGATGTGATTCAATTTCTAGCGTCATTTCTTACAAATCAGCTGCATTGTGACGTCATTTTCGACAACTGGGACGTGGACAGCCTAGCAGCTAGTTTAACAGACTGGGTCATGGACAAGATGGAGGAAGCTGATAAGATTGTCACCATCGCGTCGAAGGGAACGCAGACTAAAAGTTCGGCCAGAGCGGGAGACGAGACCAGACAAGGTCTCAACCCACATCTGCATGAGAATTGTCTATTTTCGGTGGCATTGGGGGTTATGGCAAAAGACCTAGCATCTGAATCTGATCGACTCAAAAGATATGTCAATGTTCACTTCAACATCCCGAGATACTCCGAAGAGAAACACATTCCTGAAGTGTCGAAAGTTATCGCGAGCAAGTCATTTAAGCTGCCACAGGAGCTGGAGCACCTGTACATTCACCTTCGCCATCTTTCCCCGGGGTCAATAGCAGGTCATCGCAAGGTGGAAGGATTCAAAGAGAGGCTGAACGGCAGCAGCGAAGGAAAAGCGCTGCTCGATATGATTGAATCGGTGAAAAGGTATGAACATGCAGCTGATGGAGAACCGAACTTGTACGAACACCTCAATGGCAACGCTGCCGTTGTTCCACAGGGAGAAAACAGGGAAAATACAGTGGCTAGGTGGTTACACGGTGGTTACAGCGAGTTGCAAACTCAATCGAACGAAGTTGCTGAAGTTGGGACACCTGTCAGAGACACTGATCAGACTGATACGGGATATTTCTCTCACTGCCAGCCACAGGTAACGGAACCCTTCCTGGAGTATTCTGGTCAGTGTCCCGTGCAACGAGACGAGAACGGTCTGACCGTGCTCCCATGGACGTCACAAACTAGTATCAATTCACACGAATACCCATTCTATGAACCTCAAAACAATGACGAGATTTCGATGCATCGGAAGGAGCCGGATTCCGCCAGCAATTCCTCTTCTCATTCCAGTGACTTTGCTTTGGCCGTCAACGAGAAAACTATCCAACAACAGAGATTGGAAGATACGTCGCTCTAGCAGACTGACTTCCTATTTAATCACGTGAACAATCAATCGAAATGAAATGAAGTCACGTATCCTACATATGCAATCACACGAAGAAGGAAGGTTGAACATGTTATGGAAGCTCGTATTTTATCTGCCAAAAGAGCAGTTCAACTCCTTTTTTAAATAATGGTGGTTTTTTGTCATACTGTTGTCTTATAGTAAATGAAAATAAGTACTTGTATTTCACGTTCCACAATATGCCGTAATTCTTGCAAAAACGTGATGTGCTGGTGAATTGATCATCGACGGTAAATGAAAATCAATTCGTGAACTTGAGATCAGGTATCAATACGCGTAATCAGAATGAATTTACTTGCCACGAAGACTAACAATTTCGTCAATGTCGTATTTACAGAGAGACATGAGTTTAGGCAGATGAATATTCCAGTTGAGAGGTCACTCATTGTCAAAACGAAACCTAGTGTCGCTGTAGTGGGCCGCAGTCATGTGGCAATGCTGTAAGCACATTTGACTTTAAGTCAAGGGTCTACCGTAGTTTCACGTTCAATATCCATGGAGTTGGCGATCGAAATATCATACATGTGTAGTTTTTTGTAGAACTGTATTCACAATCCAAAGTAACAAAGGAATATTTCGCTATTTGTTGTGATTATTTATTGCATAATAACAGAGGAACACTAACCATGTAGACAATTCAATACAACACGTCCTTCCTGCTACCTCGAGTAAGAAATCTATTCAGCCTTGAACTTTTACAAGCTATTAAGAAAACAGAAAACACATTTTTATGCAATACCTGATAATTCTGTTTACTATTTAAATGAACCCACCTTACATTTTCCGATCGGAAGTAAACCTCCACCTGCTGTAGCTTAATTATTTTCAATACTTGGTTCTGTTTGTAAAATCCGGTTTCTTTTCCCACTCCCAAATTTTCAAATGGCCGGAGTCAACTTTTCATTACAGCCCTGAAGTTATGTGTGCGATGTCCAATGTTATTGTTAATCATTGAATTCTAACTCTGACTAGAATTCATTTGATGACAATAATTGCATAATGTACACAAGGCTAATACTTCTTGCATTTCACGGAAAAGAAACAGCATTGTCAAGTTTTCCAGAACAAAAATCATTAAAACTTCATTACAGTTACAGCTTATGGTTTCTTTAAGGCGCCCCGAACATGAACAGCAAGATTACTGGAAGTTCCTCACATTTGCCCACATTTGATATTTCCCTGCCTGTTTCTGGAGAAATTTCATCGCCATTTTCACAAATCAGAAAGAAGTGATCCCTATAGGGAACTTTAAATCCCATTTGAAAGCTACCGGACAAGCCGCTTATAGAATACTGGTAGCATGTTTTCCCCAAAGATTATAGATTTATCCATAAAGGTTACATACGCAAATTTCATCATCTTTTTGACAATTATTCATAAGGCGATGCCTCTGAACCAAACAATGAAGTTTGAAATCTATCAAACCAGTGCTTTCTTCAAAGATTAAGACGAAAATGAGAAGAGAGATGTTGAAATAGTATGCAAATATCATACTAATTTAAGCAACTATACAAAAGAGTATCCGAACCCGAACAAATATATTTAGTTCTGAATATCAAGAACAACTCCTTTGAATTTTATAAAGAAATCGTAATTGTACATTTTTTTCATCAATAATGTGAGGTGCACCGACAAGACTCCACTCAGTACTAGGTAATATTCCAAACATTTGATCTATCTGAAACTAATGACATTTGCTTCAGCAGATTTTGAGGTACAAACTACACAAAGTTGACCTTTTGTAGTTCGCGTGAATGACTAACGTGATGTGCACCTTCAACCATTCTCTTCCCAAGTCAAAACTAAAAATCAGGGTCACTATATGATTGGTCTTTTGGTATAGCCCAGTATATTGAAGCAAAAATTGTATCAATCATCTTTGATTTATGCAGCTACTTGCTTGAGGCGCACAAAATTGTTAAATATAAGTACATCACAAGGACCTCCGTGTCAGCAAGTACAATAACGCAAATCACAACCCTGAGAATGCGATCGTTCATGATATTGACATCGCCGTCTCCTGCAGACAATTAAAAAAGCCGAAAGTTTTATGCTGGCTAAGAATTTCAATGACCTATGACCTTCCAAGCTGTTACGTTGTTACCTTTGTAGGGGTCTGATATCATCCACGAGGAAGTAAATTTGCATGACAATTAAACAGGGAAGTACAAATATTCACGATGCACAGGTATGGGAAACCCCCGTGTTTTGTCATGCACTCAGCCTGTCTGTTGGATGGTTTTGATGTAGACGAAGTGTTGTAGTGTCACATTGACGTTAGATACCGTCTTACGTGTTGGTGATATCAGTGTCTCAATAACCGAGTTACCGATCAGACAGGTATTTGGGTTTGAACGTCTTTGGGAAGCGCGTAAACCGCACGACATACCTGTCCACAGAGGTAGACTATATGAACTGAGAACTGTTTTGATACAGCACCAACTGGCAGTACGTACATCATGGAAGGCAAGTCCGAAGGTGGGTTTCTTTTTGTTACTTGCATCAACAACTTCAACTTCATCCCTAGATTTGACATTTTTGCAAGTAACGTGGTGTCATGAAAGTGCAACTAGTTGGCTAATGACTTGAAGATCGTTAACTGTCGTGACTGAAAACGTAACGCGCTGCGCGGTTCTAGCGGTAGTTGTCGAGTACCGTAAATAATTGTGTTTTAATCGCAATACATACAGTCTATTTTGATCAAAGGACTGGTCAAATGATAGTTTTTCAAACACTTCAACAGCACCTTGTGTTTCCTGGTATGCCGACCGCATATTTCCGCAATGTCGTTTTACCAGTAGTTGTATACTAGTAGTTAAGGTGGAGCGGCACGTTGCCAACACCGTTTTTTAAGGAATATTTTTCATCGTAGATTACGAGGTGACCCTATCATACTATACATTTTCAAAAGGAGGCACCGTGGACCAGTGGTTAGGGTAACGGCCTCACTATCAGAGGGTGGTGAGTTCGAGACCCGGTTCAAGCAGGTGCAGCCAATGCGTTTTTAAAAAGGTCCTTACTATGATAAGATATATTGTGCATGACAAATAATGTGAACTTACTAATTTTTAGTGTAGAGGGTAATTAATTAGCTGTTCATAATTTGCCCTCCCACAGAAAATTTTTCGACTTACCCTCCCACACTCAAACTTCATTTTTACCCACTCCCCACTTATTTTTGCCTGTTTCCCCTCCCCACTGTGAATTTTTGAAGCTCCCTCGCCCTGTAGCGAAAAAAACTTGTCAATTTCCCCTGCCCTGGAAACAATTCCCCTCAAAAAGTTTTTCGCCAAGCCCTGTCCCCAGGAAAATCAACCGATATCCGCCCTGCCCTACAAAAAAACTAAAATTTGCTCCCCTACCACCTAAAAACATGTCCCCTGCCCTAGCAAAATAAAAATTTCCCCTGCCCTCAAGAATTGCTCCTGGAATAGCTTTTTCGATGAATAGCTCCGTTGGCTGCACCTGTTCAAGTCCCGGTGGGTCCAGAGTAACGGACTCAGAGTAGGAGGACGGTGAATTCGAGACTCAGGCTCGGTGTTGTGCCCTTGAGCAAGGCACTTCACTCCTCAGTGCTCCATTGGGGGTTAGTGGGTTATGCATACCTCATCCTGTAATTGGGCTAACGCCTGTTGGATGATGGACTGAATAAAAAAAAGCTGAGAATCTAAAGTTTAGTTCAGTAGCAATAGTTTACTTTAAGGATGAAGGGGTGTATATTTTGGGTAAAAAACCTCAATTGTGATAATAATTATAAAAATTATGTCAAAAACTTGACACTTTATTCACTTGAAACAAATTGTATATGTAAAAACGACTATTTCATTTTGCATTATCTATCCTCATTCTAAAATGGCATGGGTTGAAAGACTGACACTCAAGTAAAGTGATTAAAACATTATTAGCAAAATTAAAATGCCTCTTATTCAAAATGTAAGGTCTTTATTGCCAACAAAATAGTCGTCTTGTTATATAGCATTTAAAGAACATAATGTGAAAATTTTAAAAAAATTTACCCGGCCAGAGTTGTGTTAAATTCTTTTGAAATCTTCAAATTGGAAGAAAAGAGAAGTCAGGAAATACATTTGCATGAATTAACACTTCTTTATCAAGCAACGTACGACTGCTCGACAAGCTAAAAGGTGAACCCAACCAATAATTTAATCTTTTTTTTGATTAACAAATTAATAAAAATTTAATGAATATTTGCAAAAAACGTGATTTTGAGCAAAATACGCTGTGTTGGTTGCAGCGCCCCCCTTAAATAATGATAGTAGAAGTAATGTAGCTCTGAAATAACGAAACTATTGTTGGTTGTGGCCACGGTCACTCCGAGGGGGAGGGACCGTGTCAATTTTGGCAAATCAAACAATCTGACTGAACAACTCCCAACATTGAATGAACAATAAATGGACAAGTCTTCTCTGTACGATCGGTCATTAAACACCTGAGTTAAAGAAGGAACCTTAAATCAAAGCAAATAAAATGGGCATCTGACGCATTGTTTGACTATGTACAGTGTCAACACAGTAGTTTATTCTTTTTGAATACCGTCAAGCATTGGAGGCATTTACTTCCCAGTTCCTCTTCTGTAAAGTACCTGGGATCTGTTCAGTCAGCTGCTCGATGCGCTTACACTGCCTTCTAGTTGAGTTTGAAACGTGAAAAGTTAGGAAATGACAATTTTGCCACCATGACAACAATACAGTTAAGCAGCAGTCAATAGAAAAGGCTTGAATTTGCTTTAAAAAATATACGAATACTCATTCAGTTCTGCTGTTCTAATAATATTACTCGCTCATCGACACCGAGAAAGCACAACCGTGACGAATGATATAGCGGTATAGCTCCGCTTTTAGACACGGCTACCTTTATTTCACGGAAATGTTTGAAAAGTGGCCAGGCAGTGCTGTTCTGAACATCATTATTGTTGCCGATTTCGTATCACTGGGGATTTCCAACTTCGGATTTTTTCAAGCAACAATCACACGTCGAAGGTCGTTCTTCAACCAATCACAGTCGATCACACTGTGAACGATTAACCATATCTTGGACGTCGCCGCGTCGGCCACTTCCGACATCTTATGTACGATTAATCTTTGTCCGAAAAATAACAATTAAAATATCACAAGATATTTCAATTACACAATGACAGTTGGACTGGCGTTTACAACGAAATGAAAAATTGTTATTGGTTTGCCTCAACAGACAGGGAAGCGAACCTCAAGTGTCAAACAGACAGGGAAGCGAACCTCAAGTGTCAAACCGACGGTCAACGCCCTGATTCGGGTTTCACTGAGGGCGCTCCACAGAACAATTGTGAGACTGGTGAAGATGGAGACAATCACAACGCAGAAGGTAACTAACATTTAATTTGAAAATAATTTAAAGCTTTTCTCTTATAAATCAAATCGATCTTATCGAAATATAAGTGATCGTTTGAGTGAGCTTTTTTAAAATCAAGTAGGAACACTGAACGAACTGAACATGTCCCCATGTACCGGACAATATGTTTCAATTGATTGCACAAAAAATAGGAAAAGTGGCCCCAAAATTTACAACTGTACATTTTGTCATTATTTCAAGATTACCTGATATCAACCCTAAAAACTTTAGGATCTCTCGGCGTTTCAGTCTTTTGAAAACCGAAAAAGAGGAAAGATCACAGGCTACTGCAAAATAAATTTCACAGCAAACCTATCAATGGTTTCAGAGAAATTAATAATTTAACCAAAAGGGAGAAAACTGGCTATCAAAATTTACATACATAAATTTATCATCATTTGTACACATTTGTACTTGTCTGTACACATTAAAGGGACACAGTCGGCCGTTTTTCATGAATTTTGTTTGATACGAGATACTATTCATATTGTTTGACATGTTGAAAGATACTGAATGAATGGGTGACCATGCATATATTTAACCCCGATTTTAATTTAAATGAAACCATCGCGAAAATAAATTAATGGTCATGACCATTAATTCATTTTCGCGATTGTTTCATTTATCATGTCCAAAACCGGGGTTGAATATATGCATGGTCACCCATTCATTCAGTATCTTTCAACATGTCAAACAATATAAGTAGTATCTCGTATCAAACAAAATTCATGAAAAATGGCCGACTTTGTCCCTTTAATAGTTATACCCGCTAACCAACAAACCAAGCAACCGGATTAGTGATTTTTTAGATAAATATACGACACCTTTACTAAGAAATGAGAAGCATTGCCCAAATATGCACATGTGAATACTTCCTCGTCATTTGAACATATTTGATTAGGCACCTTTCACTATTGTAAGCCATCGGACAACTGGTTTTCAGGGAACTTGTTCTGACCAAGAAAAGAGCGAGGATCTTTTTACAAATCTTAAAGACATCATCACGAGGAAGCGGCAAAGTAAATTTCAGTAAAAATTAGAACATTTGTTGTCAAGATATCCACAAGTGTTCAAAATCAGTATGCATGCAAATTGACGCTAATTATGACATCTTTGCTTAATTGCTTCCTTGACAATGCTCCATACATAGTAACTGCGCATGTACACCGAATTTCAGTTGCATCTACCAACATTATTTAGAAATCAGACCGGCCAAAGGATAGACAGACAGACAACATGCGGACAGACTACGATATGACACTAAAAGTTCCTCTGTGCAAATACAGGAGCTAAAACTGGATGGCCAAGGAGTCCGTGAGGTGAAAGCGTTTTTACACACCCGATAGGACTTGTCCTAACTACATGACGATTGGTCGTATGTCGAGTACCCTACCTACTACCACAACAGAGGTCTGACATGTGGGTATGTGGCTGTGTGTATAAACGATCGAGTAGCATGTACTAGAGCGCTCACGATTGTTATGCATCACGTACATTTACCAGTAGTACAATGTACCCGCGCTTTCGGACTCAAACGTCGACGTTGCTCTCTTTTTAAAAGTAGAGACACTTTATAGTTACTAAATATGCACGTTGTAACCGATTGTTATCAACAGGTCAGGAGAGCAGTCATATCGACAAGTCAAAACCGAACAGAGATTCAGGTATTGGTCAGGACAACGTCTTGAAAGACGGCAATCGCAGAAACTCAGTGTATCAGGTCAGTGGAGTCAACCTAGCAATCCGCCGATTTTCTAGAACTGGAATTAGAACTAGATTTAGCGTTACACCAAAGAGGAGAAATCTACAATATCGGAAGCCCCGTCGAAACGACACAGAATCTTTAGGTAGAAGTAGCGATTCTGGCTCTGTCACCACTGATTGCAGTTCTGACGAAATTGTTGACATCACGACGACCAAGGCCGTATGCCCAGGTTAGTAAATTAATGCAAGCTGTGTGATATGATCAACGACGAAATAAATGTGAGATGGCGACTTGAGATCACGTGATCAGTCATGGCTTACAGTACACCTCTAGAGGACACTGGGCCAAATCTGAAAGGAAATAATCATGGCTTCCTATAGGGGTCCTCGTATAGTCTATAAAAATGAGAGTCCCTAGAATTGTGATGATTTCATAGTCACCTGAAGTCTATTCCGCTCTGCGTCTATGTGCCCCATAGACGTGTGTACGTATGCCTGAGAAGAACAAGGCATATGCACACACGTCTATGGGGCGCATAGACGCAGAGAGCGGAATAGACCACGGGTGACTGTGATAATTTCTGAAATTTTCCAATGTTGTTCAGGTATAAATCTTCTTTCTTGTCTGATATAGAAGTACACACAGTATGCATGGGATGATTAAAGTTATTTTGATGTAATGAGATTTCTCAATGCTAAATGATATATCGTCATTGAGTCTCCATCGACGCTACGGTTCCTGTCTCGCTTCGGTCATTGCATTCACCATCCTTCTAAACGGTTTGAACACCATTGTTACTCTTCTGTCGTTTTGTGTTTATTTTTAGCTGACTTTGACTGTTATTTAGACAAGCTGTACGAGTTGAGCATCATCAGCAGAAGACATTACGATTGCATCAGAGGAAAGGCAGCGTCGTTATACGACAAAGTGAATGAGTTAACACGTGCGCTCATCGAACGTGGCGGAATCTTGGATCTTGAGAATGCTGATTTGCTTGAAAATTACAGGAGACTGGCAACCAAGGACTACCTTCCGCCAGTTAAGCAAAATTTGACGAAAATCGTCCAAGATTTACAAGTGAAGTACGTCTTGAACCATCTTGTGCAAGAAAGCGCCATCAGTCGTTCAGCGTATGATGCCATCACGGCGGAGCCTACAATGCAGGGTAAGGCAAGACGCCTGCTGAGTGAACTTCCTCCGACTGACGCCGTCTACAAGACATTCAAGGACTCTCTCAAGCAACCTTATCCACATCTCTTTGATCTGTTGGAAGAGGGGGAAAGGTTTCTCAAATCGGAATCTCAAACAGGTCAGTCGTCTCTCTATATAGTTCACATTAGGCATTTCAGATTGTTCAGCAATAATACATAGTTACATAGTTCATTACTTTACCACGTAATTTGACTCAATATTTCGTCGATCTGTTTTGTTTTTCAGAAAGACCATGTCGATCTTGGTCAGTCGTTAAATACGTGCAAGCCAAAACCGGTAAAGCGGGTAAATTTTCAACACCTCTTTATTTTCCTCATGGTATTAACACGATTGGACCTAATAAGGGATAATTCGAATAATAAGTGTAATAATGTTGTTTTAATCTGTAAATGTAAGCTCATCTGTTTTTCCTTTTTAGCAATGCACTTTTTTATGGGTAATTTGTAATATAGCAACTTTCAGCTATAGGTCACCAAACACATTTGAGAAATTTGAACGATATAAAAATCCAATTCTCCCAAATTAGTTACAATCGTGTTATTTCCGCACAAGTCTTGTATTAGAAGATTAAATAATTTTCTTTTGGAATAAAAATAACTTCAAATGGGACTCCCTGTTTGTTTAATTCAAGATTATGGAACTCGAGATAGTAAGTTGGTGTCATAGTTGAAAGACCATCGATCTGGGTCAATTGTTAAATACGTACACGCCGAAACAGGTGGTTGTACTGTAACAATTGTCTTGCCTAGTACATGTATCTACTCTCTCGCCTCGATATTACAGCCACAGGCAAAAGCATTCCAAATTCCTAGGGCATTCATAATACGGGCACTCTTACTCTCTCCTATATTGCAATTTGCATGAAGTGACCGTAGGTAAACATACCGACCTGTACGTGCCCGTCACTAACCCTCTCCCATTTGTCTCGTCTATCAGGCTTATTATGCATTTTTGGCTGATGTCTCTGTTTCCCTTCACTGTTTTGGGTACGCCTCCGTCGTCTGTATCTAGTGCCCAGCTAAATAAATAAATAAATAAATAAATAAATAAATAAATAAATAAATAAATAAATAAATAAATAAATATCAGCAGGAATGAAAGCAACGGCTTGCAGGCATACATGAAAAATCGAGACGACCCAAGACGAGCCCGGGACACCGAAATCCTTATGCAGATGATGGAAAAGTGGCTGTTTGCGCCCCCACAGTCCGACACTCATTTTATGGAAAGAAAAAGCGTTTTAATAGTTTGCATCAACATAGCATCAATACGACATAACATGAATCCTGTATTCAAATTAATTCTGGTGAAAATAAATACTTGTCAGAAGTAACAATGCACTGGTTTGTCAATAAAGCATCTAATCTTTGAAGGTCAAATTGATTGTTCAAATCTTCAATTATCAAAAGTTATGACTTCCCCTGCTATCAATATTTTTATTAACCCAGAAAGACTCAGGTCAAACTTTCTAGAGGAAACAGGACTTTTACTTAACTATCTAGATTTTTGTCATTGGGGCCCATGTACATAAATCAAGATTATCAGTGAAACTGCTCCTCCAAGAGCTTACAGGAAATTATCTGCAAATGTAGTGACGCAAACTAGTCTGGGGAGGTTCCCAGGAAGGGTTCTTGCGTAGCAGAGGTAAACGGAAATGCGCCGCTCGGTTGAGTCAGTAGTTTTACGTCAGGCGACCGTTGACGAGAGTGGCAATTTTCACTTTAGGTTTAGCAGTAAATCATGCACGGGTGTTATTTTCTTTCAGTTACGTGCAAGTGACGCAGAATACCAGCTAGTGTGGATGTAGTCTTTAAATTCACCAGTTTAGTTTAGAAGAAGGTGGGTTTTTAACAAACGCGACGAACACACCTCACGAGTGAACTCAGTCGTTTTGACATTACACAAATTAAGTCAAAAAAGATATTTTCGAAGTGCATACAAGTACAACAGGAACTGTTAATATAATTTAGCATTTTCCTAAATATGTTTAAGGTTCTTCAGCATTTTGCTGTGACCATGATCAATCTTAAGGTAGTATCCGCCTCGAAAGTGAAAGACGTAAAAGTTTTGCTAAAACTTTCCTTAATGAAACTTTCAAACATTCTCTTACCAAAACCAAAAGTAAAAATCGGGAGTCACCGTGCGAGGTTTGGGACTTGCGTAGACTGTCGACAGTCCCATATGCCTTTTCTGTCTCTTATTGGCGCAGTCTCTCACACATGCGACGTTCGGGGGAATCGCAAGCGTAGCACCGGAGGCGCGAGCTGGGCATACCGAGAGCAGCTGCGAGTGCCGAAGGCACGAAGTCAATGTATGCTTTCGTTTGTGATCCCCCACCGTCGTATTTGCTAGAGGGTACACTAATAAGAGACAGAAAAGGCACAAGGGACTGCCTACAGTCTAGAAGTGAGAAGTAGCGAAAAAATTGCCCAACATTTTAAGATATTTGATATTTAAAATGGCCGCCATCCCTGTGTTAACTCTATGGGGGAAATTAAATTTCGGATTTTCGAAAAAACTAAGACGGTGAAAGTTTTATTTCTCCAATAGCTTTAAAATGAGCCCCACAAGTGGTAGATCAGAAAAGAATTGTAGAAATTTGAGAGTCCAAATGCCTGTCCCCGAGGCACGTTCTACCTTAATTGCCACTCCATGACAGAACGGGGACTTACGCATGTTGACTTTAATAGGGGAGTCAGGTTTCCCCGTCTCCTTCATGCCACGGCTTGCAAATGGTCCAACTTTATCCTGTCTCGTCTTTTTCAGACAAGATCCTGAAAGCCCACGTTTCGATAGAAGTAGTACACACGGACGGGGATTCGGACTCGGATTCGTGCAATGATGACAAGATTACGAGAGAAATAGAGGAAAACATAGTAGTCAAGGGGCGGTTGAGAATAACGAGTGACGACAATCTCAACAAGAAGTACTCTATTGACATTGTTGAACTCAAAATTGGATGTATTATCCTTTTATTGAATGTCAAGAACAAACCAGGTTTGCAAAAATTTTACACGGACAGCAAAAGTGGCGAACTGGATAAAATTTTACACCAGTTGCTTATCAATGACGAAATCAAGAAAATGGCAAAGGGGAGACAAATCCGAGTGAGTGTCACTATCACAGAAGACGAGTACAAGAGGATCTCCAACGACTTTGATTCAGAGCATGGGACGTCGGTTACGGTTGACCCCGACGAAGTGTCTATCTCGGCAACAGAGTGTGCGCAGGATCCACAACCCGTCGATGTTAAGCAAACACAGAACGCGCATGCTCAAACTTCGGTGGACAAATCAAAATCCACAGTCTCTGTCCCGAGATCCTTTACCGGTAAGCATTTCTCCTAATTGTGTGCGACTATTACATGAATTTTGTGGAACAGATTATTCCCATATTGCAACCATGTCGCAAAGTTTTTGTAAGTATTACGTGTCCCCTTACCCAAAGATAACGTTATATTAAAGGTTGATAAAGTGTCAAAAGCAATTGCGTATAGTATGTCAATAAAAGAAAAACTTTCTTCCGATATTTGCTTCACAGGTTTGAAGCCGGTTCAATCCCTGGAGGTTCTCAAATCGACGTCAGATTCCGTACACATACGATGGTCTCCACCGGAGGGAACGTCAGAGCATACTGGATACCGTATTTCGTGCGTTCAAACCACGGGTAAAAAGAAAATCCCGTCTGTTAGCGAAGTGATGTCACCCAGTGTCCAGTTTTGGAAGCGAGGTGGGCTGATCCGCGGCCAATACAGAGTTTCGGTGTCGGTGCTGTACGGAAACGGAACCGGGAACGGAGGTGGAGAAATTTTGAGCTTTGCAAAGTATATCGACGTCAAGGTCGGGCAAAGTAAGTAAGCGCATGATTGGCATTTTTATTGGTCGCTCTTTGATCGGGTGGATGGATGGCTAGATGGGTGTAGGTATAATGTGATGCGTAATTCATGAAACTTGACAATGTATGCAGCCAAGGAATGGTTATTTTCGTTGGGAACGACCTGGCCTCTCGCTAATTATGTATTTAGATGCCTCATGTCTATTTAAAAATTTCGTTATAATAATCGTGTTATTGTCAAGTAGTACTTTTCATTTATTTGCATTAATAGAATAGGATGTCGAATCATTTTCATCACTTGTTCTTCTGATTTTGTATTATGGTTGCATATTTATTTCGTTTTATTTTCATCATCAAAATCCGCAACCTGCGCTGCCTAAAGATCGCATAATTGGATCCCGTATTGATTATTGCACATGACTATCATGCTTGGTTACAGGCAAACATCGACGGATCTCAAAAATTCCAACCAAAGCCAGGAACAGGACAAAGCTTGCCACTCAGTCACGTTTTGTTTCCTACGTGAAAGCAGAACCAGAAAGTGTCAAAGGTAATCCTTATGTTTTGGAATGATCCTACAATCTTTTTCAAGACTTTGGTATTTTCGAGTAAAATTATTTGCTATGTCGAACATGGTCGAGTACGTCGTGAGATACGATCCATTTCCCATTGCCTGTTTGTCCTGTTTTAAAACCAACAGTAATTTCTTTTGCCAAAAAATCTACAGCGAGCGACCCGTAAAACGCTAGCTAGTCGGCCAGAATGCTCTGTCGGTCGCAGGTACATGGGACAGCTATAATTACACGACGGCGAGTATTGTTATGAGCCACCAAGCAACAGATTGTTTTCTCGTCATCTTGTTCATCATTGTTATCAATTGTATGCTTTCTAACCTGTGCTTCAAAAGTTTGCTGTCTGACATGCTGATTTCATAGACTGAAAGATCCGTCGACCGAGGGCGCTCTCGAAAGACGGATCTTTCAGTCAAGGTGATTTCGTTTCTACAAAAAACTGAAAGAAAGCTCTATTAGAAACGTGTTCCCTTTCGAAATGAAAATAAGTGATTGATTGTACAACGAGTTAAGAGGAAAACACTTTCCTATCTATTGAAAGAAAACGCCCGTGTGAAAGAAAAAACACCCATGGGAAAGGTTGTATAGAGATATACCGAAATTCCATTGTTTATCTGTAGATTATATACTAACTTAGATATGTAATTTTTGGCGGTTTATTGAATCTCGCTTCTATAATTGAGTCATAGACCCTCCTTTTTAAGGATCTATGATTGGATGCTATAAGAACCATTATGTCACCCTTGTCCATACACTATCGTATGCATTCAAACAGTATTGGCAGAGAAACAACATAAACTAAAGGGCGCCACAGCAGTTCTCAGTCATTCTCAAAACCATGATAGGAAAATTGAACGTAGAATCCACTATTAATAAGGGTTTTTTGCAGCCATACATCACACAAGGCATTGCTAAACAAATATATTTTAAGGTATACGAATATAATTGCCACATTTTTAATATTTTTTTAAATAGAGGATCCTGGTTTCCAAGACGAACACCACGATGAACCAGCCGATGGGAAAACTATAGATCCCGGGACTTGTCATAGTTGCATTGGGAACGGCGGAGAACGAGACAAGGATCATATGGACGGCGAAAAGGATTCTGCGCCCTCTATTTCGCAGAGTCAGGAAAATAAAGGTGGCGCCTCAAACACGAATGGTCGAAAGTTGAGCTTCAGGAGAGGGAGCGTAAGACGGGCCAACTCCATTCGAATACAGCCCCGCCGACGATGCTACGCGATCAGTGGTGCTTGGGCCAAGACTAGGAGAGGACCAATAAAACCCGAGAAAGATGACAGTTGTGGCGGTACTGCAGAGACCTCGGGAGCAGCAAAATCCGATGTCGATGTAGAGATCGAAATTAGAGATGGCAAAGGTGAAAATTAATCGATGTAAAATATCTAACAAATTAACAAAATATAGACAATTCCTCTTTCTCTATAATCTTACATACTCTCAAACTCGTCAACATCTTCGCTTTTCTTCATCTTGTTAAGCATAATTTTGTCACCCGCTCAGTAAATTAAATTTTCAACGCCTCTTTATTTTCCCCATTGTATTAAACAGATAATTTGGACTTCCTTACCAGTCTTGTATTGGAAGATTAAATAATTTGCTTTTAGAATAAAAACTTCAAATGAGACTCTCTGTTTAATTAAAGGTTATAAAAATCGAGATAGTAAGTTTAGGCCATAACACCTTTGTAAACATGTCTGAAATATTTTAAAATGTAAAAAAACTAATTCAATGTTTTATCATAAAAATGGAACAACATTATTTAATATGTGTAACATATAGCGTTGCCAGGTCCGATTGGGTGAATCGTTCTTCACCGCACTTGACGAGCGACACTAAATATCAACACACTGGGCCTCCCTGGAAATCAGTACATTTTGACTGAGGGAACTACACATTATAAATATGACTATAAAAATAAATAAAACACATTCATGTTATCATGATAAATATAATATTTCTGATCCATGAATGAAAAGTTTTCATGAATATATTTCGAAATCACCGCGTTGAAATTCATTGACAACGATTTACTGAAAGTTCCTAGAAATCGGGATGCAGTTCAAAGGTGAACTCCGCCTCCCCTGGTCATGATTTGTCTCATGGTTGTGTAATACGCTGCCATTTGCCTATTTCATTTCACGTGTTATGTGACATAAGATATGATTCTGTAATAAAATAATGCCACGAAAACAATTGAGGTGTCCCTCATGTCATTTTTAAGGACTATCTGAAAACTGTCAAAATTACATTCCTTTAACTTGGACTATAAGAATGGAGGAAAAACTCACGTCGTGCAAATCAACTACCGTTATTGTGCAGTGAAAACCTGTGATGAAAAGACCCAAATAAGTTTTAATTGTTTTCTCTTAATAGACCAAAACATCTCCGATGTTCAAGTGTACCAGACAAGTCTTTGTAGTCGTGATGACGACCAATCAGAGGCCTCGGGTGCCAGTAACAAACCATACCATGCCGTACAAAGGTCGGACAGCGGAGTGTTTGACCAGCCCGAGGGCGAGCCGATTGACGAAGCATCAGAAGAAGAAGGCGATACCTATCTTTAAAAACACATTCACTTCAATTTTATTTGCCGATGAACAGCTTTAAACATCAAAGTACGGTTACATTTTCAGGTAACTTCGAGACGCCAGTACGGCTTTTTAGGATAGAGGGCGTCGAACACACTTAACCGTACAAACTTTGGTAAAGATAGCTTTGATAGTCATTCCCCATTTGTCTCATTTACAAACCCGTCATTTTGAAATACTTCATCTTTCTTTCAAATGAATCCTTACGGTATTTGATATTATCTAACTTAGAAAATATAATTGGCTGTAATATCAGTCGTTTTAGAGAAATCTGATCAAACTTAACCCTATATACCCGTCAGCTCATTAATATCTCGAGTATTTGTTTATTTTGTAAATTTGTGTCAGCGCACTGAGTAATACCATGGGAACAATCCAATACTCGTTTGTTTATATATTGTATGAGAAAATCGAGCTCTGAGATTGTTATGACCGGTTCGTAAAATGACGTTTTTTTAGACTCCTCTAAGAAAATGTATGCAGATAATGAAATTGTTAAATAGAATCCTTACCCATAATCTGTTTATCATTATCGGTATATTTTTGAAGTTCATGTCTATGCCCTGGTATTTATTTAACTACATAATCATGTTTGTGCCAGTTTTGTGTTTTCATATCGCGACGTCATCGAGACATAAATCCATCCCCAACCAACAGAAGAACGAATCATTTTGACAACGAAACATTACTCTAGTA
This sequence comes from Ptychodera flava, assembly GCF_041260155.1. Classification (NCBI taxonomy): domain Eukaryota; kingdom Metazoa; phylum Hemichordata; class Enteropneusta; family Ptychoderidae; genus Ptychodera; species Ptychodera flava. The sequence continues at coordinate 38,119,169 of NC_091933.1, forward strand.
GAGAAAATAGTCTTCCCTTCAATGAAATCATATTATGTCCAAGTCTAACTCCTATTTTCTCATTGCAACTTTTCTGACTGCCAAATTATATTTAGTTGGCAATCAAACACTAAAATGCAATAACCTTAATTCAATGGGATGCTCTCATTTACATTTATACCGATTACTCGAACACGTTTCTGTCCATGTAGAATTTTGAGAAGTGAATGCCGAAATTAACATTTCTTGCATGGGAACCTCTCACGTCATCAGCATTACTCGTGTGTGTCCCAGTCAAGCAAGATTTTTTCAATAATAGACATCATCCAAGTTGTATATTCTGTGAATAATAACAAAACATAATGAAATCTCATAATTTCAAGAAGGTGACTACTTCTGTTCTTTCTCCATAAGCCGTGACTTTTATATATTTACTATTATTTGTCTTCCGTTTATAAATAGTTTTTTCCCCAATACAAAATACACATGTCAGTGATCGACTTGTGGACACAGTTAAGTGTGTAGTGTTGATGCTATTGTTGACAACAGGATGTTTGTCCGCTATGGAGTTTATTTGTCAGCAACAACATCGCGTATTTTCGACAACACACACGGACACACTTTCCCTCCCTCCTCTCTCTCTCTCTCTCTCTCTCTCTCTCTCTCTCTCTCTCTCTCTCTCATATTTTAGCGGTGCTCTTTTTGCGTGACCAGTGATGAATACTTTGAACTTGATCGGTGTTTCCGAATGTTTAACGGCGTCTACACTCGTAAAGGTTAGAATACCGGAGAAGGCTAAAGCCTCATGTAGCAAATAGCAAATAGACAGCAAATAGACGTATAGTCGTATGGCTGAGCTGATTATACGTCAGATTGGTTTCAGAAAGTGATAATTCTAGGACAAAAGACCGTCATTGAAACATTTCAAAGGGCTGTGTCATTTCCATTGTGAAGTAATGCAATTCGCGATACATTCCACCATGGACCAGATACGTCCGGTCCGAAAGTGACCGAGCAGCTGACATATCAGAGAATAGGCGGTGCTCATAGAATACGTACAAATAAGTGGCAGCCAGGTCTACTACATCTATGATTTCATAATATCGCCCAGCACTTTAGAGTACCCATAATGCAATACCACGCTCATATCATGATGTCAGGTGAATCTTCTCCGAGTAAAGAAATCAAGAGATTTAGTTGTGAAAATTCATTTTTAGACTGCTCTCTCATTTCACTGCTCATTTTAATGAATTAGAAAATGGTCACTTGTATGGAGGAGATTGCGAACTTGTGAACGTTACAAGTGCTTTATATACAGTCACATCGAATACCCGAAAAAACAGAACAAAAACGGAAGTCGAGGTTTTGCCTGACATTATGTAGCGGTATGTGAACTTTAATTCTACTGTCTGAGGGTCGTAGTAGAACGACTACTCGTAGGACTTCCAGATTCAAGATTATCAGGCTTTTGAAATGTACTCGAAGTGCTTGAACATGATCTGGGAATAATTTTTAGGATCGATATATCACCGAATTCTGTCCAAGTGAAGACGTTTCAAGAACTCAGCAATTACATTTTTGCGCAAATCAAGGAGACGTGGCTAATATGTACAATGTTGTAGGAGAGATGTTGATGATATTCCTATGTCAAAGGTTATTTGAGCGTGATTCACGTCCACGAGATATTTACTTGCTCTACATTCAGTGACACTTCCGCGTGAAGTGCCCTTCTTTATTGTGACCCCTGAAAGATAAAGAGTCGCACAAATCTAATGATAAGAACAGGATACAGATCATGACTTGACACTTTTCTAATTTAAGCTTAAAATACGACATAAACGATAATCATACAGATAGTATTCGGAGTTGTAGAGATAGTTTGGTAGTGACAAGGATTGACACTGGTTGGTCGTGTCCATTTTCTCAAATCTAACCTGACATATATCCTGGGTCAGTGCACAGTCGCTCGAGAGCTATTCAGCTCTGGGACTATTCGCCCCATAGACGAGTATACAGAAGCGAGAAATACCCCAAGTCAGGAAATGAAATGGCTATTTCGTATAGGGATTGTGCCACCATGTCATCTTCGACGGTCGATTTTACCGTGACAAGTAGCAAGTTCATCTATCATGTAACCGTCGACCGTTCCCTATCATTCTCAAAATTCATACCTGGTACTTGATTTGCTTCACAAACGCTCGTTTCGTGTGATTTTCGGCCGAATTCGACGGACACGTCGCTAAAACATAAGCATGAGCAACATTCCAGTCACCTTACAGTGGACGTTGGGCACCTCCACTTTACTGACGTTAGCGCCGAGTACCCATGAGGGGTGACTGGAAGGTTGTTCATGCCTTATGTTTTGGCGACGTGTCTTCTAAACTGGGCCGAAAATCACACGAAAATTCATACCTGATACTTCATCTGCTTACAAAATGCTCATTTCCTGTGATTTTCGGCCGAGTTCGAGAGACACCTGGCCAAAACATAAGCGTGAGCAACATTCCAGTCATCCCTCATGGGTAGGCGGCGCCAACGTCAGTAAAGTGGAGGTACCCAAGAGGTGATCGGAATGTTGCTCACCCCCAGGTTTTTGCGAGGTGTCCGTCGAATTCGGCCGAAAATCACACGAAACAAGCGTTCTTGAATCAGATAAAGTATAAGGTATGAACTTTTAGAATGATAGGGAACGATCGACGGTAGCATGATAGATGAACTTGCTAATTTTCACAGTGAAATCGGACACGGAATGTTACATGGCGCGGTTTTTATAGCCATTCTGTTTCCTGACTTGGGGTATTTCTCGCTTCTGTATACTCGTCTATGGGGCGAATAGTCCCAGAGCTGAATAGCTCTCGAGCGACTGTGGTCAGTGCGTCACGTTTGCGCTTGGTGTCATCAATGGTCAATGAGTATTTTACCCACTTGGCTTCTATATAATTCTACGTGGAGGATCTTTTAGTGTTTAAAATACTTAGCTAGTCTTTAAATTTGCTTGACCACAAAATAAAGGAAGCATGTGTAACTTATTAGGGACCGACTATTATGTCTTGGGAGGGAACGCTAAAAATTAGGAAGATAAAAACCTGCAGGGCGAAATATTTTTGTAGCCGACTACTTTTGCGAAACAATGAACATTCGCTTGACTGGAAACTGAACAAGGGTAACATTCTTTAAAAACAACCAACTCATGTTTAGCCTTCTCTGACGATGTATAAAATCTCGCAAACGCATACTGACATGACAACTTCGTCTAAGATTTAATGTTCCATCCCCTCAATGATACCGTAGGTCACAGTGAGAGCACTGTGCTGGAAGTGGAGCTGTGCGCCGAAGTCACCTGATGATAGTCAGCGACAACCAGATATGCATCTGATGCTGGAAGTTGTACCAGAAATATATCATGTACTTTAAATGAGCTTCGCACAGGCGCTCGGTGTATCCAATGTATAGTATAAAATGTTAATAAACAAAGGACACTTCGAGTGCCTGTGGTCCTTTGTATCTGTATCAGGGTACACCCAGTCGCCCTGATAGCGAACAGGAAGGCCAAGCGATGTATGAAAAGATGAAGATAGATAATATCCAGATACGTTTAGCAGATTTTAAACAGATTGAATTACGGCCGGGAGTGAGTAACTTTGATACAATTCACAAAATTTTACCGTTTATATGGTGTGGCCTCGGGATGTTTCTCTTTTTTAGTCCAATACAGAGTCAACACAATTGTCTTAAAGGTGCCTGGCTATATTAAGACATCGCCTGAGGCGATTAAGTAGTCACGTGACTGATACTTCGTGTCAAATGAAGAAGTCAGTTGAAAGAGTCCAGAGAAAAAAGTAACATCACTCTGAACATTTTAAGTCTGATTTCATGAAAATCTAGAATTTAGCCGACCAGTTTGTGACAAGGCAAACGTCAACTTGGGTCACATAGATAAGCGGCTTTGCTCTAGGTCACAATATCACTATTCAAGTGATAGTGTTAGGTTCTGTTACCACACCACGAGTGCAACAGACTGGCTTAGGTGTATGTTTTGACATACGCGAAATATAATCCATAGCTGAAAATGAAGACTCGAAAACCATCGTAGGGAATCTTGGGGAACTACTTATCAATGGCAGCCAGTCACATGACTAGTCTGCCCTCCTCTACGTCATGAAATCTTGAAACAGTCCAAGTCTGAAATAATGTCAAATTCAGTTCTAAATCACTTTTTATTTTGGTCCTGCCACAAAAAATTATTTATGAATTGAAAAGCAAGTACGGTACATAACAAAGAAAAAATCGCTACTGCTGAATTTGGTCAGCCGTAAAGGTGACATCATCTGTTGAAATGTACCGAATGCAAACGACTGATCAAGTATGTCAAAATGCACGGGAACTGATCGCCTATAAAGTACGTCCATGTTCATGACAGAGTCGTTTCCTTGTTTATGATCGTTGCCGGCTCGAGCAACCAGCAATTAGCGCCACCAGCGGCGAAAGTGACGCTCAGGTGATTTCATTGATACTCGCGATACTCGTTACATGCGTTCACTTGACCTGTCATCAAAGTGATCGGGCTCTGTATCTCCCTAAAATGTTCGGCAGACCTTGTGAGGTTGCATGATACACTGACCGTTTCGTATACAGCTCTGATATATGAAACAAAACCTTGGAAAATCGGAAAGTATCCCGAAGTAAATATCAGTGAAACACTAGAACAGACTGAGTACGCTCTGAGCGAGTATATGACAAGATAATCATTAAATAGCAGTGAAATGAACTGAACCCCAACACCAAATGAAAATTACATGTACATTAGCACAAAGATTAAAATTGTGACCGTAGCTTCATGCTAAAAAATATTTACAGTGGTACATCGACGTCATCCATGTTTATGACATCGTGAGTCAAAATGACAGCACCTTCTTTTACACAACAAGAGTATCTTAGAACAAAATCACTTTCAAAAATAAAGCATTTGCTTAATGCAATTCTAAAACGAATTTACGCGTTAAATGTTTGACTGATTGGTTTTAACTTGAAGCGAAAGCGTTGCAAGTTGTGGATGTATAAATGTGCAGTTGTTGATATTTTGCTATCAAAAGTACACCGTACAGAAAACGGTGTAAACAATATCGGGCACGTACGCCACCAACGTTGAACTCTGGTTCTACGTAACTCATGCCGTCGTGGTATTACTTTCTTTGAAAACTTTTTGACCTTGATTCATGCCATGGAATGATCAAGACTATACGTACATAACACAGCGAAAAAACGAAAAAATCAAAACATGCGCTCTCCCTATCTCGATTCGTGTAACTAAATAACAGAGAGCGGTGAACAGCAGATCTCAAATATCACCACTTCATATAAGCTTACCTACCAGCATATATTACACGAATACATTATTCAAACGTTGAAGGAAACGTAAACGAATAAACGTGAGCCTACAACTTCAGTTTCAGGCTATGAAATTTCCACCAATTCTTGTTCTCGAAAGCGATCTCGATACTATAGTCACTAAATACAAAACTAGAAGAGTGCACACAGCCAAGTTAGTACCTACGTCGTTGCTTCAGACAGAGCGTATCGTAAAAAAGCCAACTTCTACATACAGCTAAAAGCATGTCGATAACATATTACAATATAATAAAAATGCGTTCTGTACTTGTTAAGATTATATTTCGTTTCTAGTGTTTTGATAGCTATATATAACTTCGAAATGTATCAAAAATATAAAATTTGGCTCAAATATTGAAATATCGACCTCAACTGACTTGTGACACTGTATTATTGAAATATTGATGAAAAGAAACTTACGAGTCCGAACATTTGCCGTATTCATAAGACACTAAAATGACATAACGCTCTTGAACATTCTAGAGAGGAACTCGAGTAAATATGCTTTTTTAAAGAAATCAGCATCCTAAGTAGTGATTCCACCATTGTTCATCGTGTTGACTGAGTCCGTGCTATCGTCTGCATCGCGTACGCTACTGTCGTTCCCGTTGCTGGGCCGAGTAGGCCTCTCCAGTCGCCCACTCACTGCGTTGCTTCGTCGTCGCATATACGTTGGTCGTGTCGAATTCTCCCCGGCATCATCCTGCGCGCTGCCCGTTGGATCAGACTCATCGGCACCCGTAGTCACGAAGATCTGCGGCTTATCGAAGTCTGTGTCTTTAAAAGCGCTATTTGGATCAGAACTGATATTTTCGTCATTGCAGATTACGATCGTTGTCTCCGGCGATTCTTGTTTGTCTTTTTTGAGCGACGCACCACCCTTCTTTGCTGTGAGAAATAAAAATTAATGCACACATGTCTTTAATGATACATTTGAAGGTTTTGGCTTGAAGTTTATTTCAGTTTATGTCAAATTTAATAAGAATATTTATACAGAAACAATAGCAGTATAGACAGCAAAGGATATTTCTCTGCGATACAATTAAACATCAATTCTATCAATTGAACAAATAAACATTAAGGTAGAAGGCGTTTCGGGGACATATATTCGGACTATAACACTTGTACAATATCTTTTTTGTCCACCACTTGTGGGGGCTCGTTTTTAGACTCGTGGAGTAAAAAAGTTTTCATCGGCTGATTTGTGAAAAATCGAAAATTTCACTTTCCCAGAGAGTTAACCCAGGGGTGACAGTCATTTCGAATTTTAAGAGTCGGTAAAGATCGGGTGATTTGTTTTTCTAGTACCAAGATTTCACCGTGCCCTCTGATTTCATTCTTGATCTCGGAAGGAAACTGTTTACAGTGCTCGAAAAGTTTGAGCAAAGGTTTTGAAGCCTTGGAATTTCGAGGCATGTACTACCTTAAAGGTATACAGTCACCTGTAATCTAAATATGCCCATATATGGTCAAAGGGGCGTTCCTTAGTATTCAAAATGCCCATGTGAGGGCGCTGTTTTTAAAAAGCGGCCACCCGCTTAAAATCTGCGATTGTTTAGACTTTCTCTTTCCATGGTAACTGTGGCAAAATTGGAACAGGTGACAGTATACCTTTAATGGAAGGAGGTGGACATTACACGCACTTGTGTAGTTTCCAAAAGAGAATGCTAGCAAAAATTTTAGACTTTACCTTGGTAGCGGACACTTGTACTTTCCTTTGAAATTTTTTTGCTCCGAAAAACTTTTCTGAGAACTTGCCGCTTTTCTGCAATGGAAAAGGGTCGGTTTTCAAAGAAGTTATTATAGTGATAGGTAACAACAACATCTACCTGTGGATTTCTTTGTACATTTATTATAGATTATCATTGAGATTCCTCATGCGTATTTTTTCTTCGTTTATGCAACAAAGGTCGGTTAAAATATCAAGCTCATGCCAGTGCGATACACGACATACCACTTTTAAATCAACCCATCACTGTCAGTGAAGAGTACAACAAGGGTTGGTTAGAAATAAACACAAAAGTCCACATTTCGCCTGATTGTACTGTCGCTATTTGTATAAAGGAATATAAAATATTAAAGTACTATTTTGAGTACTTTATGAAAAAATATGTATTTTGCATACGTGTGTGCCTAGAAGTAATGAACATTCTATTCACCTATTTTGACGTTAATCCATTTTGCTGTGCTAGAGCAAGACTCAACATAATCCTCGTCTCCGTACAACACCGACACAGATATACGGTAATCCCCACGAGACAGGCATCCTCGCTTCCAACTGAATGCTGACGGCGACTCCAGCACTTCTGTCATGCGCACTGTGTTCCTACCGTTGCCGTTGAGTTGCAGACATGTGACTCGGAAGCCCAGTCGACGAGACGTCTTGGGCGCACCAGATAAAAACCAGCGCACATGCACCGAATTCGATGAGATGTGCAGTGCCTCCAAGGAATCAACAGGTCGCAAACCTAGGAGCAATAATACAATACCATTATGATCGTATAACTTTCTGTACTTCGTGCCAGCATTACAATGCACATAAATAGACTCCGTCTCGCTTCTACATCCGTGATCGAAGTTACAGTTCTTTAATCCTTTGGCTTGACCTGAACCCACTGCCTGATAGTGCGAACGAGTCTCCAGCAGAAAATATGCATCGTAAATAAGAATTTGAAGAGCTTGTCAAGGCCATGCTGCCGATGGTGATTGTGGATTCATTGCAGTAACAAGGCATCGGGAAGAACAGTTTACAGCTGTGAGGGGAGGGGGGAGGGACTGTGAAAAAGCACAGTAAGTCACAGCACAACGAGGCATACCATTAAGAGACTCTCTACTTTTGTATTGAATTCAGCAAACTCAAAAAAGAAAACGCCACGCCACACCAAGAATGATGTAAAGCAAAATCTTGCTTGGTAGGCCTACTGCATCGCAAAACCACATGACTGCGGCACATGGCATCACACAGAAATTATAAACCGCATACAGTTACAATAATAGCTACGGTTTTCATAACCCAAGCATTAAACCATATCCAAGATTATATATCCTACATCATCACTCTCTGCATCAAATTAAAATCTCGCCTTCCGGTGGGAAAATGCTCATTTTATGGTGCAGAGATACACGAATACACTAACCAGGACATAACGGTGGTTTGTTGCATGAATCAGTCTCAGAAAGGTCATCGCCATCACTGAAGCAATCGTCCACAAGACCATCAACTTGATCCTCTTCATAGCCACTGTCGGTTTTCAGCACGCTTCGGTCGACTTTCTTCTCCTTGGCGGCCTTCTTGCCATGAACAGAACTCGGTTGGTAGTGCCGGGATTTTCTGCATGACGACTTGCGAATACGGGTGTGTGTCGGTGTCTTCGCACTTCTCTCGGTAGGTTTCCTCGGGCTCGTTTCATCTCCATCGTCCATGTCAAAACCAGAGTCCCAGTCAGGAATGATCAACTGATTTAACTGACTGCCATACGAATTATCTATGAAGAATAGACATTCAATGACATTAACAAAAGACTTATCAACAAATTCGATAACATAAGTTAAAACAAAAGATTTTATGCATTAAGCTACACCATTGTTAATTTCTTTCGTCATCGCAGTCACATGTAGTGTACACAGTCGAATTTACGCCCTACTTCATACTGCGCGTTTTACCAACATCCTTACTCTGAAAAAGTCTCTTGCTTCTAATTTCAGCACTTTAAATAGGTCGAAATATGTAAATTCTTCACGTTGTTTTCACCTTCGCTCAAAATTTCAAAATTTAGGCGGTTTAAAAACAGACACAAACTTTAGCACAAAACTCAGTGTACGTGTACCGTCTGAACATTTTTCAATGGCTGTAATTTGACTGCCGGCCATAAGGAAGCATTTTGCCTCAATTTGTAACAGTCATGGATTGGTTTAGGGACAGCATGTTTTTTGTTTAAGTCCCCAAGAAAACGTACGTGAACGAGAGACAGAGAAAGTACATACTTCGAGTATTACTAGCGTTACCTTGCTTTTTAGACAAAATCTTTAGTCCCCAGTTTTAGGCAAACAAAACATGTCTGATGTTGGAAACATGTTTAGTTTTCGAATTTCGATTAAATTTCAAGTCGGATAAAGTGTTAAACTGAATGCATCATATGAGAGAGAGAGAGAGAGAGAGAGAGAGAGAGAGAGAGAGAGAGAGAGAGAGAGAGAGAGAGAGAGAGAGAGAGAGAGAGGGTTACGTACCTTCACTTGAAGGAAAATTCTGCATTCCATCGCCATCAATAGTGTCATCACCATCAAAATATTCCTTTAAGTTTACAAGTTTGGCAAGGTCTTGGTTGTACATTTCCAGCGCGTCAGCGAATGCGTTCAAGGCTCGCTTGGTCTTCGGTATCTCGTCCAGTAACCGCCTAGCACTGGTTTGCGGTGCCCCGACGGTAATGACCTCTCCGGCGTGTATTGTGATGATGTCCTCCTGGATGAGGTAATCGACAATCGGTTTAACGTCGTGCCTCATGTTTTCGATGAGAATACAACGCTTGCGCAGTAGGACAGCGGGGATTTGTCGCCCTAAGTTGTCAAGCCACACGTCAACTAATGTTCGGTACTCTGGAAATATGGTTGCCTTTTTTGAAATGATGTCTCGAACAGCGACTAGTTTTTCTTTCGGAGTGCTGCTCTGTTTAACCATTTGAAGTTCGTCTTCTGTGATCACCCTGTGTTGCAGCAGTGTATCCAAGCAATGGAAATCTAGGTCGCCTGTAGAAAGAAAAAAATTAACATGCCGCATCCTAGCCAATATTGTAAGTGAAAACTTGCTAAACTTACTCATAGGAAATACATTAGCAACAGAATATTGAACGAAAAATCAACACCAAATAAAGTATATGACGTATTAATCTTTTAGAATAGTACAGAATTCTGACATAATTTTTACATTTCCTCATTTGCGAAATGATGTTTGCATTATGTGATTTGAATGTTATAGGTCCATATACTTGTATTTCATGGATACAATAGTCACAAATCAGAGGGATCTGAAACCTCAATCGCAACTTGAATGAAATAAAAACCATATATACTTAAATAAAACTCGTGCGACTGTCTGGTTGACATATGTAACACACATTGTTTCACATTTCTACACAGTCACTGAAAATCGGTGCTTACAAGGTGAAAATCCTGTCGTCTTTCCGTGTTGTACCAGCTCTTGTATTCCACGCGTCTGCAACTTGCGAACACTCTCAAAGAAGGCCTTTCCCGCCTGCGTACAACACATCGTGTCTTCGATGTGAGACATTGGGCGTCTTCCTGTCACGTGATGTAACTTCCCACAGAAACTTTCTATGGTTGATGACCGGTATGGGGAGATCTTGTGCCGGTTTTGTGCCACCTTCATCGTCGATTGGTCATTACCGATGAATTCGAAATGTATCTCAAAGAATTTTTCACGGCCGCGAGACTCTCCTTGCTGTAGCTCTGCGATACAGTAATCCAAAATGGCGTCAGAAAATCGTGCACGCTGGCCAGCAGCAACTGCGTTTCTCTCATCCCAAAGTGTCTTCAACGATTTAGAAGTGACCAAAACGACTCTGTCGGCTTCACGTAGATCATTTATTACCTTGTCGTCGGTTTCTCTCTCATCTAATATATTGAAAATGTTGATAATTATCCTTCCTCGTATTAGTAGGGAGATTAGCTCACAGAATCCATGGATCAACGCTGTATGTTCAGGCTCGTCCGGCGCGTAAACAAAGGCAGTTGTCATAATATCTGACCTGCGTCGGCAACGAATTCCGAACGGGACTGCAATTAATGGGAAATTATAATTATTATTATTATTATTATCTTTATTTCAGGCCATCGGCCCATACTAAGAATAACATTAAAATATAATGGTTAACTAGTTCTGTTTTTTTTTTTAATGTGACGAGACTTTTCAAAAAAATGTGGCACTTCTCCGCCATGCACTTGGATAAATCGATCATGACCTCGAAAACATGGGACAGGGTGACGAGTGGAATATTTCACTCGGCATATGAAGATCAGGTGGAAATTTCATATTTGAAACCCCTGCAATTGGGTAGTTACGGCTGTCCCAAAGGTATTATGTATTGAACACCTCCGTGGTGGTTTGCTTTGCTGAGTCGCCCTCTTTAGAATTTTCAGTTTTCAACTTCGATTTTATATGAAGTTATGAAGTTGAAGAACATGCATTTCATTTAAACATTTACCAGAAATAGTACTATCATCTGAATGGTCCGAATCGAATTAGAGAAATAGACTGACCAAAGCATTATTAGCATTCTGCTGGCAGGCTTCCAAGCAGATTACTTTGCATAATTATGTTTGCATATATTTTGTGTTTGTAATAAGAAAAACAACCAAATGCCTCCAAGCCAATATATGTTGTTTTATCAAATATTACTGTTTATGAGTTACCAAATATTGTTTACGTTAATTCCATGCAATACAATATTACAAGAGGACATCTTTACTTTGGTATGGTAGATTGTATCACTAATTATGATGTACCACTCCAGACTGCATGGCGTTGTGTATGTATGTGTCCATTGCAACAGTTGCCAACCATCACATACTTCGCCCTGGTATTTAATGGACTGCACATCAAATGCACTTAACATTACAATTATCACAAGCTAAGGCCAATAGAAACTATTAAATATCGTATGTACACTCGTTCTGGTCTGTCACATCAAACCAAATGTGAGCAAAGTGTCATTTATATCTATAGTCAATCGTTTCCACATTTTCCTCACTACTGTAAGCAAAACCTTTAGAATTCTGTGTTCCATGATTTGGAATGCATAATCTTTCTGCGTTGCTGTCTAGTATTTCGTCTACGGACATTGTGCATACTTATATACTTTAAACATTAGATATCAAAAGAGGGAAGTGTGACAGGAACTTTGTTCAGACTCTGTGTCACGGTATATTTGAATACCCTTTCTTTTGACATGTTTTGTTACGCCTATTTGCATTGGTTGATAAGATCACAGAGGTTATATCCACTACCGCATGTTTCAGCATTTTCGATAAACTAATGGCATTAGTTGATAGAGATTATCTTCCCAGTATGAACTACTTTTATTCTGTTTATTGTGAACTTCAAAACTGAACCACGAGTTCTTGGATGCGCTAATTACTATTCGGCCGTGCGCATGCGCTGTTACTTCTCAGTATTTCACTTCAGCTGTTCAAGTTCTGTGCCCGGTGCAAGGGTTTTATGTAAGTAATTTACTGTTTCATTTAATTAATGTAATCCTTGGACCATGTTTTCTGTCACATATTTATGAAACAGTGATCTGGATTTTGTGTCACTTGACTATTGAGGCGATACCTCGCTTTCCCATGTGCCCGCGAAAAGGTTGGAATTTTTGGTTGTAAGGGAGCATTCGTTTTTTACGGAGACGGGTCTATGGAAATCAGAGGGGAGGGGGTGAATTTTACAAAACCGTTTTACACGGGGGTCAAATTTTACAATCAATGATTGGAGGGGGGCCAAATTTTACGAAGATTTGTATGGAGTCATGTAAAAAACAACAACAACGGAATTGACCGAAAAATACATAAAACAGAATACGAATATGACTTTATTCTGTCTTAACAGGTGATAACAGACAGAAAAGAGTACTTTACAAAATGAAATTTTCAAGTTGACCAAGAGAAATACACGTCATGCCATGTTCACGATATAACTTTTATAACACTTTGAATACTGGGGAAAATAGCCCAAGATGTTTAGACTTTGTAATTACATGTACATACACTTAAACAAAAAAATTGATTTTGGAATTTCACTGACATAATGTAGTCTATGAGGACACTATAAGCAATGTTTTTCCAATATAAAACTAGCTAAATCTGTGTATTTATAGATGCTTGATTATTTATGTTAATGTACTTGATTAGACAAGGGTGGTTACAGGTCACGTGAGGTGTATGTGTGTGCCAAAAATTTGATTTTGGAATTTCACCGAAATGTTGATTTACTATACATTGTAGTCGATGAGGAAACTATGAATATATTTTACACTACTGTGCTTTTATAAAGTTTGACAATCTTATAAACGAGCGTGATGAGAATAAAGTGTTTGAAAGAGCAGATGTGAACAACAAATATGATATTGAAATTTCACCGAGTGATCATTCAAAAAGGATTATTTGAAGGTTCAAAGGTCAAAAGAGAAATTATTTGTCAATTAATATATTTTTGATACGGACTGTGACATCTGGGGGAAGGTCTCTGTTCTTTGTGTATACAAATTGTGAAGGGTCACTCTTTTTTCTTGCAAACACTTTTGAAAGGTCAGTCTTTTTCACCTTAGGGAGCAAAGGGTTAATAAAATTAAATCACCTAAAAAAAATTGTAGGGGGTAACATTTCAATTGAATGGGGGGGGGGGGTCAAATTTTAGAAATTTAATGTGGAGGGGTTGCTTTTGGTATTGCATTTTTAGCTTACGTTCCATCGACTCTCCCCCCTCCCTGTACAAAACAAACGCTCCCTAAGCGTCAAGATCGGACATACAACGAGTTTCCGACCGACGTTCATGTGTCCGTGTTTCATTATTGTACTTTTCGGAAGATTGTTGTTGACCCGGTAGCTGTCGAAATAACACAAATTTCGCGACAATACGTAATGTCATGTTGCGCCAACTCAGAGGAAGTCACGATATCAGCTAAAGCATATACCGGTGACGAAAAGCAATTTTCGTCGATCATATGTATACATTTTCCGAAACGTATTATGATAGTGACCGGATAGTTAGAAGACTTCAACCAGTGTTCTGCAATTTCAGATAAGATGTTCTACTAAAAGAATGAATGGATCACCTGATTTGATCAGTATCCACGAGTATGTATGTGACTTGTAGCGACTTCACAACGATTCTGTACTCGGTAGCGCAAAACAGACACTCAGGGAAAAGGCTCAGCATTGGTACTAATTACCGAAACAAGGTTTTAGTCTGACCAAATTGCTGAGGGCTGCAGAACCTAGCTAAGCTAGGATTTAAGTCATTACATAAATTTGCATATTGACGGTGTGTAAAATTCCGGGGGGGGGGGGCCTTCAGGCTTTGCATTTGCAATGATCGTAAACTCTAAAGACAAAACTATTAGATATTTTCCCTGACAGAACTTGCTATATCTTTGCATTTATATGTAAATATTGTTATACATTGATGTTTAGGCTATAATAAGTTTCTTGATAAACAATAATAGTGCTCTCTGTACAGTCACAAGCCAAATTATCAATGAAGGTTAACATTATAGGTATTGTCCCTTTTAATTTTTAATAACCAATTGCATTGAAGTAGTTGATATAGTTATTTATTGTGTATTGTGCTAAGATGATCTCTTTTTCATCGACTTGAAACCTTGCGTTAAAGTGATCGTTTGTAAAACTTAAAAGTATTCTTTGATAGTTCAAATCTGCCAGTGTGTTTTTTCTATCATTTATTTTTTGTGACTTTTTATTGAAGAGACCATCCAACACATATTTCATATAAATAAGATACAGTATCGTTTAGAGTCTCTCCTTTTAAGTCCTACACCTTGATATTTTCAAGTCCCCCTGTCAATTCCCCCGCCCCTGCAGAGGTGTTTGCGAATGCAGCCTAAAGCAGTGGTGAAGTGTACAGTCCAAGCTAAAGCAGTGACGAAGGATTCAAAGTTAGCGCTACTTTTATTTTAATATTGAAATTTCACCTTAGTGATTATTTGTAGATGTTAAAAAGTATTCTATGAAAGTTCAAAGGTCAAATGAGCATGACAACTTTTCCCCACACAGACTTAGACGGGGCGGCTGTGACCAATCTTGATTGAAATTGGTCTCAGCCACCCCGTCTATTAAAATTCATGAGTTTACTTTTCTTGTTTACGTACATACTTATATCAGATGGAATTCCGAGGATTTGCGATTACATCAGGTTGACAACCCCCATACAAGAGCAATGAATGTAAAAACTGTGAAAGAGGCTCCCACCTAACTATCCAAAATGTTTTTGTGTCGAGTTTGTGTTTGATTCGTTTCAAAAATGTGTTCCTACATTCTTATCCGATTGTTTGTGTTAACAAAAATGTTTGTTTCGCCTCGGATATTTGTAGGGAAGTTTGGATCAGTGTGTACGGTAATGTTTTGTTTGTGTGGGGAAAGCTTATGGCGAGACGCAGCCAGACCTATTGTGTTACAGAGTTGATAGAGTGGCCCTTTGACGCTTGCGTTTCGAAACCCGAGTGTGGTTTCTCATCAGTCGCAGTGTAGATTCTTTCCTTGGTTTGTGTTTGTGAAAAATTATTTCAATGCATTTTAGTGGTCTTGCTCTTCGAGTAGCGACGCAAGTATATTAATGTTTGGGTCTCGTTGTGAGTCCGTTTAGTGGTTCAGTTTGTTTGTTCTATGTTTCTTTACTTCAGTAAATTTTGTTTTGAATAGTGTGTCTTTTAGCATTTTTGCCGAGGTTTGTGTATTTTTATGCAATAAGTACCACTGCGGGGTACGGATTTTATGTTGTCTGGATCAAGATACTTACAAGTATCATGATCGATGTGTTTGTTTGTACATTTTGTTTAATAGTTCGTGTATTTTGTTTACTGTTTGTTCTGTGTCGTCACTGGCTAGTTGTGTATGATACTTAGTGATGCGTGGCCTTTCGCATTCGTGTACGTAATCTTTTGTGTTGACAAAGACAAAACCCGACCCTTGTCGAAGGGTTTTTATGGTAATTGGTCTCTACTACCTCCATGGTCTACTGTTTGCAAGCTGGTTTATCGCGATTCTTTGGGCACGCGACATGTTTTGTTTCCTTGTTTGAAAGGGTATCTCTAGAAGTGCGAGTTTAGCAGCTTCAGATAGCTTTCAGGTTTTTGTATTTTGCTGTTCGTGGAGTCCAATTTGACTTTTATTTGAATTGGTGTTGTTGCGATTGTTTGTGTCTCATGATGTCTCCGGTGTTTGGCTTAATTGCTAATGAAACTTTTAATGTTAATTGTTTTTCAAGTCAACTATCCAAGCATTTTAAGAGGGGTGATCAAAAAGGCCAGAATAGCCAATTTTGACCAACCGGGTTCAAGAACCCGGGAAAGGTGTTTAAAGTGTGCGATAGATGTGTTTACGACATAAACATTACGAACAGTAGGATTAAGATAGGTATGAATAATCCAAACTGCCGTTTCTGTGTGGGGAAAAGTTGGAATGGAACCTAGGTGTCAATCAAGATATTATTGACTCGAACTGTGACTTGCAAGGGTGAAGTCAGCGTTTTTTTGTGCATGGAAATTAGGGAGGGTCAAGTTGCAATCGCTTTTAAAAGGTGACTATTTTTCGCGCCGCGTCATTTTGAAAACACCGAGGCTGTCAAGTCTCAAATTTAATGTGAAATGTTATATCACGGTCCTGTATGGAGTGGTTGTGGTCATACATTTTTTCAGCAGGAGTCAATTTCAAGGGGATTTGGACACACAGGTTATCATCTCCCAAATTTTTATTTAAAGGTTATTCGAGTTGAAACTTTCAGTTATTATTGACGACACAATGTAGTATTCTGAATATTAGTAGAATGTCTTCTGTTTAGAGTTCTCTATAGAAATGAAAATCTTCATCGGTTAAGATGAACATTTGACATCAACCTGACCCATGTACCGTATTAAACTGAAAATATTCCCCTGTCCGTGTGTAAACCCCTGGCAGAAGTTTGAAATAATTTACATTCGTTTATAGGCCCGTACCCTAGTGCAGTAGAGCAGGGACTTCAAATATAAAATGAATGATTGCATGACCAGAGTACCAGCCCCTTATTTTGGCAGAGACACAGGGAAAGCTTGGTTGTTTTGCCATTATCTCTACTTTGTAAGGATCTCATTTTACAGGAATGAATGACAATATGACATGTAGAGAGAAATAAACACCAATACTGTAGATGTCCTGTTGTTCTCACCCTAGGGGACTATACTCGGTCGAGTACGGTATTGTGTATGGGAGGATTTCGGCTCACAGGTTATCATCTCCCAAATTGATATTCAAAGTTGTTTGACCTGAAGCTTTCAGTTATTATTGATGACACACTGAGCTGTTCTAAATAGTTTGTATTTTGTCATTCCTCAAAAAATACAAATGTACAACTTGAATGTTTGACACTGACCTAGTCCCAATGTATCGCCAATGGGAGAATGTTTTGAGAATGTTATCAATAAGTCAACATCTACATAATTGTTATTGAAAGGTTACGTTGAAACTTTGAGTCATTATAGAGGGCAGTTTTGAACAATAACATTGCACAACAGAGAGCTTGGGTAGGTAGAAATCATGACAACCTAAATCTTTTGCCTCAAGTTGGCTGCTTTGATCATCAATAGAGTGTTTAATATACCTTGCGCGCCGAAAATGGAAATGGCAGAAAATGAAAGTACCAGAAGATATTTAGAAAGGAATTTAATATTCATAAAATTTCAAGTTCCCCTTTGCAATGTCATTTTTTTCAGATTCCCCTGGCATGTTGTAAATTTTTTCAAGCCCCCCCCCTCCCCCCTTGAAATCTCCCGCCGCTCCTCCAGAAGTGTTTGTGAACACAGCTAAATAATTTTCCTTCTGTGTCTTATAAGCTGACCTTTGTTTTTGCTATGCACTCTCTGTCTCGCAAAGCATTATGGACTTAGGCAATTATTATCAGATTATTGACAAATATACACCTATAATATTATACACGACCTACTTATGCCGAGTCGCCCGATTAATGACGTCAATGCGCGTGTCAGCTGGACGTGAGGAAGGGCAGTAAAAAATTGGAATTCCGATATGCGATCTACACGTTAATTTTTGCGCTTCTGTACCATGGTACTGTACGTGTATTACAAAAAAAAATGCCACCTTAACAAAATAACGAGGTAGTGTTTACGTTTATTAGAATGTTTCATTTTTTGCGCAAATTGATTTGTAATAATTACGTTCAGGCTGTTGTTTTACAAATTGTTATAATAGCTTTCATGTAAACCTTCCAAGTATAGACCTGCGCATGGACTTTGGATTACACGTTTGTTAAAATTCTGCGAGCATTGAGGGGTCGGCAACGGCACATCCGTCCATAGCGTGAATTATGAGTGACAAAACCGAAATTTACGATTTGCTTCGAAAGTGAAACTTAACCCTTTCAACCTGTTCTTTGTTTAAAGGTCGACGGTCGACTTCACTACGAATAAATAGTTAGGCAACATCGAGTCACCACATGTGCTCAGCGAATGTTTTGAGTGTTCTGCTGTCATGGTGAGGTTAATAGGCATCAGAAGTGCAATTAACGAAGTGATAGTTTAATTTGCGTGTTAAAACTAACACAGAGTTTCCTAAAAGTTCAGTCGGTAAAGAGTGAGCTCAGCTCGAACGTGTAGGCCAAACTGAATTTGTAGAAATATATGACTTGCACAGTATCCTTGTGATGTCTCCTTGCACCCTGACCTCAGCCTCGTTTTGCCCTTCAAGAATACACCGTTCAGTGACTCGCCCTTAATGGGCTTTCGTGTAGAAGTAAAACATGGTCGTTCGTTCTAGATTAATTCAGTACTTACACGTCGCCAGCGACGACTGCATCTGACAAATTACATTTGCGTACAATTGTCTTAGCGATGGGAGGGCGGGCATATTTTGCTGGTATCAGCGGGCAGGGCAGACAATTTTCATCTTCAGCGGAGAGGGCAAATTGGAAATCAAAAGAGGCAGTAAGACTCGGTTTGTTTGATGTTAGACAAAATCATGTGGTCGAGAGACATCACTAAGAGCTTTTGTATTAATAAGAGGGTACTTTTGGACCTCGTGTAAATGGACAGAGGAACAGAGGGGAGATTTCCCGGTTTGGGTGAAGTGAGAGTAAAAACTCGAAGGGAGGGGGAATAAGGAAGTTGTAAGAACATACAGGTGTCGTTTTCCTTCTAAGTGTTAGCGATGCTAAAATACTTTAATTTGCGTTTTTGCATTCAAAACAGCTCTGGCTACAATTTCTTGGAATTTGCTTTTTTCCAACCCTAGAAACAATCATCCGTACAACTGTTAGTTGTAAGACATGGATAAACTAGGTCAAACCATGAGTTGACGCTACTCGACTGATGTCAAACATACTGACAAGTTACCTCTCTAAAAGGCTGTCTTGCCTCGACGAAAAAGTTTTAGGGGATTACAAAACAGCAGCGTTCTCCTAGCAGTTGTATTTATTTCTCATCATCACTCAGTAAACTTTTACATGAAACCTTAATTTTTTAAATAAATAGAAAAAGGTACGTAGGACAAGGTTATATACTACACAAATATGAAACTAGTGTACTGTTGAAACAGGTCGCCATCTTGAAATGGAATAGTCAGAAAAAATACAGCCTCTGTATACTTACCCCGGATGTCGATTGGTTCTGACATCGCGAAAACCTGATCGGTAGTCAACAACTCAAGAAGTTTATGAACAGATAGAAATCCAGATTTAGGTCAGACGTCCACCCTTACTCTGAAACCACCTACATGTTGTACACTCTTTGTCGCGGGAACACAAATGTAGGCGTTGGCGGATAAAGATCAATAGATATCCACGTCTCTGCTTTTCTTAAAAGGTCATAAACAGCAGTCGGTTATTTTGTGACTGGGTACCTTTCAAAAACATTGTTTTCGCTAAAATCCAGTTCGTCCAAGCTCGCTTCAGACACGAAATCACCTCATCTCTTCCGCCATTATGAATAGTTGTCGGATCTAAACCACATGAATTCACTTCCCGGTGTGAAGCTGTGACGTAAACAAGCCAGTTTCAAAATAGCAAGAGGTCAAAAGTTCCACATGTTTGCAAAATGCTACGCTGGGGATTGTTGTCTTGAATTTTGCATTTCCTTTCTAAAAAGTATTCTGAAAACACGATTACCATGGAAATACATCAAATATCTGTGTAAAAATAGTCGACGTCATGGGATCAACAGGTGGATGTGTTGAAATATTCATTAATTATTCAACTGAACACGCGCCACTTAGTTATTTTTGAATTCTTCCTTGTTTATTCGTTATTTTTGGATTATTCTGTTTTATAACAATACTGCAGTGTATATAAATCCCATTTGCGTCAACAGAAGCAGTACATACCTCACGTAACGCTGGCGACGTTTATCGTTCATGTCTCGACGTTTACAGTAAAGTATGGCTGATATTTTACTGCAAACTTCATCAGGATGGGGCAATGTGGGCATGGGTATATGATATTACCCATTGTCGTCTGCCCACCATGGGGATCTGACAACTGTGCAAAAATATGAGAATATAACGTTGTTGAGCGTAAACACCGTGTGAAGGCTAAGCAATACTATTAAAGATTGATTACGCACGAAAATTTTGCTGTTTCTCGTATCGGGTCTCATCAGCTTCATGTAGCTCTCTGATTGGAACTAAGTTAGGATAATTGCACATTTTTTAAAAACTAAGAATTTTTCTTTACACCAAATTTTACTTACCATCTTAAAATGAAACTTCTCTTTAAAATTTGCGGTGTTGTGCAATTATTACGAGAAGAATAATTGTATCGAATTCAATATTGTTCACAACAAATGAACGATATTAATATTTTCATGAAATATGTGACCTTGTCTATATTTTCTCAGTCACTGAAGTATTGGTACTTAACTCAATATTTTACTTTACCTCAAACAAAATCAACTTGTCTTTATCGACTTGTCAATCAGGGTATTTTAAAAGTGCCGTGACGTAATCAATCAAAGCGGTTTATGCACATTTTGTCTCGTTTCATAATAATATTACACAAAAATAAGACATTTTCATAGAAATGAATCCTATTGAAGTGATATATGATAATATGTGTTATTGTTGTTTGTTCGATGGAAACAATATTTCCATTTTTACACTATTCTATCATTCAGTAAAATTAAAGCGGTATAAATTTCCATTTCACGGCACTTTCCTCATTATTATTCCCATCTTATTATCCCAAATTAGTTCCAATCTTGTTTGTCAGAATCCATTGTGAAAAACTCGACTACTCACGAATGGGACTATGTACAGTCTAAGATATTATTAAAGTAGAACATGTTAGGAATTTACATAGAATGTACAGATTTACAGATTTGGGGTTTATGATACATAGGTATTACGAACAAGTCTAGTTGTTTCGTGCATTTCAGTCAGTAGTCAAGTTTGATCATAACATCAACATTGACTAACTGTGTCCATCAGAGGTAGTAAATTAAATATTGCCATGAGAAAATCAAACTTCAAATAATTAAAATGTCACCGAGAAGAAAAGTATATACATCAGCGAGAGGCCACTACCTGCGTCAGATATTATGTCGGGGTAGGGTTCGGAGGAAATCGAAGTAGTCCTTCATGCGAACTGTGACCCTTTACCGCATTCCACCTCTAAATGATGACCCTCCTCATTTTCAAAATTGTAAATCTTGACCCAGACTCTCAATAGCCGCTCGTGCTGTTGTGGTGTTTGCCGGTCAGTGCAGCTTCAACGTTTCGCCTCCTGCCTTCGGCTCCCCGTTTTGGCGAAATTCATGTTGAGCGGCACTTGTTACACGTCGTTACGCAAAGAATGCACAAGGGAATGTCGACGAAATCTAATCATGACCCTCCCCTGCTTGAAATTTGAAATGCGTCTATACATGTATGACCTTGATACATGGGAGCTGCTGACTAATACGTATACGTGTAAAGATATTCATACCGATTAATAGAGAGAAATTCATTATTTCATGGATGCTTTGCGTGTGAAATGTTAGAAATCATACAAATCAAATTTACTTTGCTAAATACTGATACAGTGATACTGTGATTTCCAAGTTGAGCGCACATTATCTGATCTCTATTTTAATGTGTGTATCACCATCACTGTCATTGTCATTGTTCAGCACATTTAAATCACATCGTCACCATCATCATCATCATCATCATCATCATCATCATCATCATGGCGACCATTATTTATGAGGATTCACATATATACTAAAGTCTTTTTGTTTTGTTCACAACAACAGCTTCAAAATTTGTCAGGCTGAGCATAGCCAGTATATCTACAGCCAGTGATGATGCTGTGGACGCTTTAATAGTCTGGACTTCCAACAATACTCTATTCCCGTTGCACATAACATGATGTTAACAAGCTGACCACAGAGTACTAGAGTGTCCCAGGATGCTGTGCGGGGCAGAGAAAGAAACTGTAGTTGATACACAAAAATCAAAATACCGTGAAAATAATTACATTTATTTATTTAAAAATTGAAAAAGGTGCACCACCATGGTTTGGTCCAAACCCATTGTTATCAATAGTAAGTGTGGACCTCTATACAGTAAATTCGGAGTGAAAAGGTTAACGTTTGAGGCTGAAGCTGCTTTCTTTTTTAAAATGATGTTATTAGCACAAGTAGGATTGTATTTGTTTGCTCTTATTGTTTGTGACAGGGAACACAATTTATGTGCAAATCTTAATGGGTTGTAATGTACGCACTACAGCACGTACGACCTTTTATTTTAAGATGATTTTTTAAAGTGACGTAAAAAAGGCAAGATAAAGAGAAAACAATTTGACAGTAAAGCCAAATAATTGAAAATACAGTTCTTGACGAAAACATCCGTCACCTACCTTTAGCTTGTGATAATTCTCATTGGATTGATGTAAATCAATAAGACTGTAAAAACCACATCGGTTATTCTTGCTCATCACAAATTCATCGTAAATAACCAGATGCAAAATATAATCCTCCTAAAGACAAGTTTGCAAAATGTGAATCCCAATTTCTCCGGCCTATACACCTTGTAATAGCTGAAGGTTCCCAAACGTACATCCGGGTCATAGTCTGTGTATTACTTTATGAGGTAATGTGCTTAGTAAGAATGTTGTGAGACGTTAGCATACGGAACGTCACGAAACTTCGTGTTTAAAGTAACCAGAAATGTAAATGTATTGACTAGTAAAGCAAAAAGGTCGAAAGCTTTCGTGTGGTTTCAAAAAATGCACAAGTCGCCATCGACTTTCTTCGTATACGAACTGTAGAATCACCAAAGAACACGAAGTGAGGAATAATTGTTTGTTCTGTGTAAAATAAGTATAACGTATGGGCTGATTTTTCAACGCAATCTCCTGAAAAGGTGACGACATTGTAAGTCAAAATAAAACTATTCACTTATCAATAAAAGAATGCTCATTATATTCTTGTTTGGACCTTCAGTCATTTTTAGAGAGCGTAGATTATTTTTTCACAATTCATGTACTAATACGAACTTGAATTTGAAACCATTAACCCAGGATCAAGTGACGATAGCAAAATCGCAGGGCACAGAAGTCAGTCCCCTGGGGTGGGGGAGGGATGGGAGGATGGGTTTTTTGTGCAATGGCTTACTTTATTTGACTGATTTATATATTACCAACAAGTCCTTATCTCCTCTCCAACTTGTGTATTAACCACTGTAATTGCTTCGAAAACATTGCCAACTTGCTAATCCGCTGTCCATATCAGCGGATTAATTGATTGAATCAACACCACAGCCGTCACACAAGTAGTAAAACAATTTTACTGCGTGTTGGACGGCTGTGGTGTTGACTTAATCAATTAATCCGCTGATATGGACAGCGGATTAGCAAGTTGGCAACGTTTTCGAAGCAATTACAGTGATTTATACACAGATTTGAGAGGAGATATGGACTTGTAGTAATAAAGAAAGCAGTCAGACGGTTTGGAATTGAACTCTTTATTTGAAACATCACAGTCAAAATTGATAAAATCAAATAAAGTAAACCGTTGCACAAAAAACCCATCCCTCCCCCATGGGACTGACTTCTGTGCCCTTCGGCTAAATGGGGAAACTTTGTCATGAACTGTCAGTCAACAGTTCTTGTTCCTAAGCTTACAGAACTTCACGAACAAAAAAAGTAATCGAGAAATTCCTTTGATTTTGATATAATGCTCAGTCACTGTAATTTCGATTTTTTATCAGTATTTTATAATACATTTGTCAAAGATATCTTTGTGAACGCCTTGTGTAACATTAACTGTGATTTTCTTCGGGATTTAAACGAGAAGTGTAAGACATCTGCGAATCACAAACAGGATTAAAAGAACTAGAGTATTGCGAGAAGCTCCCTTTCTATATTCTTTCATGTCACTTTACAACGTAAAATCAATTTACCAAAATGCGGTGCAAACCTTCAACCGAATTTCGCTAGAGCCTAGGTTACTAGACTTCATAATATCACATCCGGGTCACGCGCTTTTGATTACGACAAAAGTTCACCCCTAGATGAACTTCCGATTTCCATTCAGATTGTTTTCTCGTTGACAATAAAAGATATGGGATGTGACTCGTAATATCGTCGCCAGCTTAAATTAAGTTTGTGTTAAAAACGCGATAACAACAGGAAGACATATCATCAAACCGTTCTAAAGGTTCCGATCAGCTCTATGAATTATATTTCACTCCAGAATATGATAGTATCGTTAACACAACTTTTTAACTCATAAAGTGATATACATCAGTCCACTAAATCTCGGGAGAAAAAACACCAAACTGACTTTTAAATGCATAAGAGGCTATGTAAACAATTTTGAAGTGAAAGCTTGAAAATAGGAAATTTTCAAAGGCATTAGAAGATATATACACATTCTTTGTCCCTTCATTCATTCTAATTGTCGTGATGGCTTGTGTTCAAGGGTCATATCCGGGTGAAGCATATTTTTGCAACAACGGAAGTTCATCTCCACGCGAACTACCTATATTGGTGGCGCTGCTTTGTTGTCGGGATTTGCGAGTACAACAACACGACACTCGGGGCCTTGAGCACAGTGCAGTTTCAGGAATTTGCAAAGTTACGCAATGCCTACAAAATCACCGCACATGCCTTAAACAACTCGTATTTTTAAATAATAATACTTTGCCTTAAAGGTTTACTGTCACCTGTTCCAATTTTGCCACAGTTACCATGGAAAGAGAAAATCTAACCGATGACAGATTTTAAGCGGGTGGCCGCTTTTTAAAAACAGCGCCCTCACATGGGCATTTTGAATACCAAGGAACGCCCCTTTGACCATATATAGGCATATTTAGATTACAGGTGACTGTATACCTTTAACTACCAGTAATATGATGTAATTAGGTTTGATGTAATGGCAAATATCTTTTAAATCTCTTTTAACGTTTCTTATGTTAATTTATGAACTCCAGAAAACCGGGTAAAGATCGTTATTCTCGCGAAACGTCGTTACGTTTCATTGAAATTTTTTCGCAACACTTGTACTTCACAATAATGTACATTCTTGCCCTCTAACGGTACAATCTTGCAGGATATCAGAATAAGTGAGTGAGAATTTGGCCATTCAAACAGAGACAATTTTATAAAACCTATTTTTTGTTACAGACGCGGTGTTATCATTGAAGACGGCGAAGCACTTATATTTATTTATTTATTTATTTATTTATTTATTTATTTATTTATTTAGGTAGACCAACGGGCATAAAGCCCATATACAGGCACCTAGAAAATAAAACTTAACATATAAAAAAGAAAACTATTCGCAAAAACATAAAAAGTGACATCACAATCATAACTAACTAACATGTAGTTAAAACAACAATCAAGGAAACTAGTAAAAACATGCACCCTGCAGCGCATGCCGAAAGGTGAAAGTAGAACTAAATAAATCAATATTTAGATGATCTTTTAAGATTCCATTGATAGCATTTAAACATCTTAAAATTGGAGAGTGTTTCCTGAGATTAATTCTAGAGGCACTGATGCGGAAAATGTAGCTTTTACGCAGCTGTCTGCTTGGTACGTTAAAAGGTATTTTGTACAAAATGGACGAGCAATTATAATGTGCATTGACAAGTTTGAAAACAAAAGTGCCAATTTATATATTTATAAATATATACTTCGAACATGGAAAAAACCCAAACAACAACTCATGGAGAACATAATGATCAAAGGCAATCTGAGACTACAAATTAATAAACACTACCTTCATAATATTAAATCTTATGCCGTTAGCCTTTCCTTATTTGGCGCCAGTGATTACTTGCAAGTAATAAACGCAGTTCAGTATTACTTGTGTATGAACATTTTCTACCTCACGTAACGATGAAAAGGTCACAGTCGACTTTTCAACGTGTTCGCCGTTATTGGTCTCCTTCGATTGTTTACACTCTGAACATTGTCTTCATGCCAAACCATAGCTATCTTAGGAAAAGAGTTGAAGGAACTTACAGGTGTTCCTTCTTATAGCTCACTCCTTTCACAACTGTAGGATTTTTGGAAGAGTGCTTTGTGTGACAGTACAGCTCCACTCTGGCATGAATCTAGTTTTGGTTAAAACATCACTAATTCTCTTTTTTTTTTCCTAAACGACCTGAACGTTTTGAACACCGACTTCTGTGCAAACTAACTTGGAAACGTAGATCACGATTTCGCATATGTCGACATTGTTACCGTATATCCCACAAAGGATTCTTGACGTCTTCTCTTTCTACGCAAGCACAAACTGGACGGTGAAAATGTACAACCAGGCATTCTCGGTGTATGTATAAGACATGATAGCGGTATACTGTAATGTTTTTACGTGAAGTTAATCATCTTTTTTCAGTGAATCGTCGCTGGTATGATTTTTAATGAAAACAATTACTCCACTCAGATATGTTGCTATGGAGATATTTACATCATTGACTTTTTGCATAACAATGACCCAACTTACGAGGAACTGAAGGCGGAAGCACTTAAAACGCCATACGTATACTTTGGTTCTGACAATAAGCTTATATAAATAGTTCATGACATCAGCGGAATTTACATGCGGAACTAAATGGCTGTACCGGGGTTCAGGCTTTCAGCCGATAGTCGCTGTCACACTTTGCGGCGTCGACATTGTGGTCGTTGTCCTGGAAAAACTTTCGTCCAAACTTCAGAGACACATTTGATCGCTGAAGATACGAGTGAGCGTTACGGACAAACCATGACAGTCAGTTGTGACGAGTGACGCGGTGCCGATGGCAATTTCGGAAGGTCGGATCGTAACGGTTTATCTCACACTTCCCGGTTTTCAACACAGACAGTCTCCCTTGTTTGGTGTTGTATTAACACGCCATTGCGGGGCCAATTCAGAAGCTATGCTAGTTTAATTTCAACATACCATCGAAAGCAAGCCTTGCAACAAGACAATGGGTGAGTACAAAATTTCAATCTGTTTTTTGTAAGAACATTAGTTCTAATATTTTCCATCAAATATAAGTGATTACGTTGTGAGGTGTATATGTTTTTATTAACTGTTCGAGAGTGTGTCATAAACACTATTTGCTATTTACACTATTTAGTAGTGCATTTAGAAATAGCCTCCGTCAAGCCAACCATTTCAGCTTACTGCTTACGATTGAAAGACGATATTTCCTCAGAATCTCAGAAATATTTTAAAATTGAGCAAACATCCACCATCTGTAAAAACGTAAGCGACTAGTTTCCATAAATTATTGGCGTCGTTGTCATAACAACAACGCCGAGATATTCTTTCCACCTGCAAGTCTTGGGCTAAATAGAAACGAAGTGGTTTGAAAAAACGTATACAATAACTGTAAACATGATGCAATGGTGATATCAATTAATAATCGCTGTTGAATGAAAACTGCAGTTGCTTCATATAAAAACCACAGTTTATATTGGCAAAAAAAAAACAAAAACAAAAACAAAAAAAAAACCTGTTCTGATAAAGACTAGCTGAATGATATTTTAGACTTCTTATCGACTTTTCACTTGACAATCGTCTATGATTTACAATCGTAATAGCAGTATTTCGGAGAGAGAGAGAGAGAGAGAGAGAGAGAGAGAGAGAAGAGAGAGGAGAGAGAGAGAGAGAGAGAGAGAGAGAGAGAGAGAGAGAGAGAGAGAGAGAGAGAGAGAGAGAGAGAGAGAGAGGAGTGAGAGAGAGAGGGGAGGGAGGGAGGGACATAGGGAGGGGAGGGGAGGGACATAGGGAGGGAGAGAGAGGAAGAAGGAAGACAGACAGACAGACAGAACCTGGTCAAGCAAAACCACATGCCCGTATATTTAAGTTCCCGAGGTCAAAAGTGACCTTGAAATGAGTTGTTGATAGGGCCCTAAAAGACAAGATAAAAATTATGAAATGTTTGAATCCCTGCCTGCAGTTAACTATCATATTATCGTGACTACTTTAGATCTACGTGACCGTAATTGTATACCAGCAACCCCCACCCCCACCCTCAAAAGTTTGAAGTTTGCTGCGTCAGACTAAAGCGACTTGTTTCAGCCAACATCTCTCTACGACTGTATCATTTCACATGCATGGAAAGGCTGTTGTTCGTGTTTGCGGTTGTACACCCTTGCTTTCGCGTACGGCACACGCCCCCTCAAGATATATCAGACAG
This sequence comes from Ptychodera flava, assembly GCF_041260155.1. NCBI lineage: Eukaryota > Metazoa > Hemichordata > Enteropneusta > Ptychoderidae > Ptychodera > Ptychodera flava. Next base: position 38,147,936 of record NC_091933.1, read on the forward strand.
ATCCTCTTAAAAAACTTTATTCCAGTGTAAATTATGCCTGCAACGCGGTTACGAGTTATGTCGCCCTTTATAGTATTATGTGTGAACAGCATGTAAACGTTGAGTAATGCATATCACCTTCCATGTTTATGATTGTTTTCTGTACCATCGACGTATCAAATGCATGTATTCAGCCTGACAAATGAAAAGACACATCTCAATTTGGCCCTGTTGATGACAGTCCAACGCAATTTTCTTCACCCTGATAATATGAGCGACATTTTATTTATATTCGTAACTTTTTGGGTGAATATTTATATGTGAAAAATATTTTCCTCTGTGTTCTGACCAGGAAGCTTCTGACGAATAGGAAGTATTGAGCGTTGAAAATTAGTCGTGAGTCTGAACCGTAATGGTTCGGTCCAATAATGGTTCGGTCCAGTCGTATTGTTTTCTTCAGTGACGTCTGACCTCTGCGTATATGGCAACATATTTCATGCGCAGTAGGACAAAGCTGCCAGCCTGTTTGTCAGTTAGCAAAGTAAATTTTACTGCATGAGGAAAAAAAAGGATTTAGAAGTAATGTCACTATATCAATTGCACGTAGGCACTGTCAAAATTGCGCCCACGCTACTTGTCACATCATTTGAACCTTTTCAAGGTGTTATTATTCTTTTTTAAACTTGACCCCGCTTGTGAAATTTCAATCAGTTCATTACTTGTAAGTGTTTTCTACATTAAAGTATTTTCTCATGTAAACTGCTATGTGGGCCCGTCACTATTATGAAACCTATCTGTACCTGAGGCTCAAAGGCATAGACCTTGACTACCAAGGCATTCCTGTTAACTTGGATGGCGGGCACACTGTGTACATTGCTTGTTTTCAGCGGTCTTCTTCATGATACAAGCAATCGAGAAGTGTTCAAGTGTTTGCATACTGTTTCATCTCATGACAGAAGAGGAAATATATACTATGATTAATGATATGTTCAAAGTCACCGGCCCTCATTGACGTGATATGGACACTAGTTGTTGCGTGGACTAGCTGTAAGGTTTCGATCTAACTGACGCAGCAACACGATAAGTCTGTGTGCCTGTTCCCCAGGCCCCGTAAATTCGAACGCATACTGACACATTGAAAATTTACAACGAATTGGTAGGGAGAAGTTAGTAAAACAGTGTTAATCTATGCAACAATCAATGTTTTGTGGCATTTATTCCTGAGAACGGAAGATAAGTCCTAGTCAGATAAGAAAATTTTGCCATGATTTTGCGATAGTGTGTTTGATTTTTATATTTTATGTTCTTCCCCATATATATTCCTCTCTAGGCCTTCTCGTCCTCGTTTTCTTTCTCCGCCAATTTTGTTCTTTGGGCGGAATGAAAAACAGATAAATGCAATGAGCTTGATTTTTATTTGAAAATATCAGCAAATTGTTTTTGATAAAGTTCTCTGGCGCCAGGGGCTAGCCCCATTGTTACTTTATACACTGAGAAACAAATCTTTGTTTGTTAGCCTCTGTTACTTGTAAAAACTTCGGGGACGGTGCGGTCTGTTAACTGAACCACTTTACTACTTATTGTTTTGCGAACAAAATTTTAAAGCTTGATTGGTGTAACTTTTTCTTTTATTCAAGACGGCGCCGTTCCTTCAAATCCTCATTACGAGAATGTTGAAGATACTGACGAAATTAATCCGGACGGACCCTACGGTAAGGGAATAACAAAGATTAGTAGCAGTTGAAGGAAGGTGTTTTATGTTTTGTATGTCATTGAAGGAAAAGGCTGAGAAAAATAACGATTTTTAAAAGTTGTTGTGCCTGAACAAAAGACAGATAAATGCAATAATTTTGATTTTCTAGTTCGACAATATCAGCCAATACGAAAAAGTTCTGACGCCATAGGCCAGTTTCACTGTTATCCACTGAAATATGAGAAACAAATCTTTCTTTATTAGCCTAAGTTTACTTGTGAAGACTCTCAGAAGTGCCAACTGAACCACTGTAGCACTTTTCTTGCAACTAATTTTAAAACTTGATTTATGCAACGTTTTATTTTTATTCAAGACGGCGCCGTTGCTTCAAATCCTCAGTACGAAAATGTTGAAGATCTTGACGAAAACAATCCCGGCGGACCCGACGGTAAGGAAATTAAACAAAGGCTTATCAGAGCGTTTGAAGAAGGGTGTTTCATACAAAGGAAACAAATTAAGTAGAAATTGCTACGTCATTGAAGGAAAAGGATGAGAAAAATAACATTTTTTGACGATCAAATATTATAGGAGGAGGCATCTACTACAAGGTATACACCAAAAACAGATTAACTTGAACTCTGGTTCTTACCGAAGACAGATTCTTGCCTGATACGACAATTTTGCAATGATGTTGCGTTTTATTTCTACATATTCTGTTCCTCCTCTATGTCGTCCTGTACGCCGAGATAAAAGACGTATAGAGATAAAGTTATTTTAATTTCCTGGTTCGAAAATATTCGCAGTTAGGGAGAACCCCCGACACCCACTGCCAGTGACAGCTCAATCGGATTACGACACTGAAGGAGTGGCGGAATTTTTTCTTCATTAGTCAAAGACAGTTAATTACTAAGGAGAAATGAACAATCTTCTAACTGAACTGTGTTTATCAAACACTTCTCTTTGCTGACAAAGTTCAAGTAGTTTTTTTATTAATTCTTATTGCGCCATTGTTTCAGGGCATCATGATTACGAAAACGTAGAAGCTCTTGAAAAAGTCAAGCTGGATGAAGTCGGTGACAAGGAAACTGACACAGGTATGGGAAAATATTTGAAGAAAGAAGTTATATATGAAGTATATAGCGTATAAGCAAGTCAAACAGCACATTATAATTGGCAAGCGGAAGGCTCATCGTTTGAAATCAGAGTATGAGCACAGTCCCTCCACCGGAGGGACGGTGGTATGAGGTAGTGAATGGACCTCCTGTAGTTGAATTGAAATATCGCAAGGGCAGTGTTCTTAAGGGATGAACCATTAATATCTTTGGGGGGATTAGAAGATTGAAGGGGCACTGTTTTACTACTTTCTATCTCGCTTAGAATTTTTTTTTACCTTTGATGGCGATGTTTTTGACTTTCTCTCCCAGAGCAATCTCCTTTCCTCTGCGCGCATCGCATTGGCAATATTCCCTCGTCTTTTTGTCGGAATGATTCTTTACATGATATAAGAAAGGAAAAGTTGGAAAGAATTGTATGACTGCAAAAAAATTGACTCTAATCGTTGGCGTACAACATCTGCTTCAGGAAGCTGGAAAGACAATAGAAGCAATTCGTACTGCAGTAAGATTTATTATGGCCGATAGGGTAATTACAAATGAAATTATCGAGGACTCAGTTTGTGAAAAAGAGATCATGGTACTGGCAGTAAAAACATCGAGACAGAACCAACCAAAGTCTAGAAAGACTGCAAAATGCACAGAGAGGAGAGAAATTACACGCACTGAAATATCACAAATAATCCAACTGCAAAGGGAGGTCACGCAGGGCGTGTCCCGGTCCCGACACAGAAATGTTGAATATTATGATTTAAAATTTAGGCACTTGGTGGTCATGTGCAGGTTTCACAAAGACTCAAAAATATACTATAAAATGATGCATGTGTGTTACGTTGTTTAGCGACAAGTGAACATCCTTATTGAAACCACAGGTTAAACTGTGATTTTTTTCAAATGCACCCTCTGTATAAATCTATAATGCTGCAGAAGTGTTTTGAATCTTTGAAGTTCAAAGAGTTTGTGCAATACATGGGCTCAAAGTCAAGGTATGATGACTAATTAATTTGAAGCGGCTTCAACAAAACATGCCTTGGAAGGCAAAATCGATCATTTAGTAGACTAAGTATGTTTGTTTTATGGCAAATGCTTGTGCCTCTGTCATACCTTGTCTGATTGCATTAAGAAAGTTGTGCTTCAATTTTTTTTCGAAAGTGAAAAAGAGACATTCGGGAAATGTTCGTTATTAGATATCGGTTGGGAAACCTTTATAAATGATAAAATCCCATGCTGACCAGTCATGACAGCCTGGCCGGTATCGTCGAGAACAAAAGAGGACATCAGACATAAACTTCACACAAATGTTTTAGAAAGTAATGGTAGAACGTTATTACTGTGCTTTGGTTTTTTTCCGTCCTGCCTGCTCACATGTTCTTTCTCCTTTTTGCTGCAATTTGTTGCTTAATCTGTTTCCTTGAAAGCCTTCCAAGGCCGCCCCCATAGATATCAAATGGTCCGCCCTTAACAGTGAGCAACTGGTAAGAAGTACAAGAAAGGTTGCTCAAGTCACACTTTTCTTCTTGGCTGGAATTCTGTAGTAGATACTCTAAAGTCAAAGTGGTCCATTTTCATCTTTTCTACTCCGGTAATGACAATGATTATCTATCCGTCAGCAAGTTTGGCGCCGAAGAAATTTCGCTATACCGTATACATAAATAATTTATTTCCGTTTGTGTTCGCTTTTTTTTGGTAAGACGACTCGGGATATGTGAAATTCATTCGGAGACCCGTCCCTGCTCAACCGGAGACTGTAGCTGTTGTCCATGCACCGTACGATCAGAAAGAGCTGGCCCTTGCCAAAAAAATCGTCGAGTTCTTTGCGTTTCATCTTGGAAAAAAAAGCATTGTGGAAGCTGTAGACATCTCAGACTATGCCAGTGAGGAGGTCAATGTGGAGAAAATCGGTAACGCCGATAGGATAATATTGCTTGCCTCAAAAAAACTGACAGTACTATGTAATAATGGCGGGCAAAGCTGCAGAGAAGCACCCGATGATAATGTAATAATTGACTTGATCGATCGCGTCTTGAAGGTATCGAGACAGCCTGGACATGACAGAGTTTTTGCAACGTATTTCAACCATAGTACGAGGGAAGAGTTTCCAAGCAAGCTGATCACCAAGTTTGGTCGCGTGTACGGGCTCGACTTTACAAAACTGGAAACTGTAGAGACCTTCTTTGGTAGATTATTGCACAAAAAAGGGACCGTCTCCTTCCCGGCCATCAAAAACAGCGAAGACGGCGGCCTAGGAAGCAAGCTCCGCAAAGCCATTAACGACATCGTGCGACATCGAAAGACCGTTTCCCTGACGAGGAGGCTTATACGGCATGGGGAAAGCATGGGATTCTGCGAGAGTAGGTATCATTGATATTTTGTGCATTATTGTACACTAACGTGCCTCATTGATAATAAGTCAATGAAATATGCTATGCACTTAAAAATATTATCACGCCACGCCTGAGGCAGTGAGAGATTAGTATAGTACTAGTCTTGATGAAAAAGAGACAGCGCCTCATAAATTTTGTTCTATAAAACAAGGACATAATCTTATCCGTCTCCCTTAGGTAACTGAAGTACAGGAATTGTCCTTGCTAACACACTGCAAGAGATAAGCAATGATACTGTTGTGAAATAAATTCGAATCCGTTCAGTTGTTAACAATAACATCGGCCCTTGCCCACATACTTGTGTTGGCAAGTTGAACACCAAGCAATTCGGCATAATGTTTTCTCGTCGAACAACAACTGCATTTTCGAACAGAACAAAAAAGTAAATAAAGCTCTAATGTGTCTATGTAATCAAACTGCCTCTCTCCAGCTTCCATGACTGAAGTTTATTCGATTTATCTGCGTTCATCATTTTAAAATTGGCGCTTTGGATTTATCATCAGGTGATTTTCAGAAAAACTGTTTGGATATATTGCGCCAAGAGAGATTGATCACTCGTGAAGAGTACCAGCTGGTACTACAAGAATGTACACTGGCCGACAAAGTAGACACGCTACAGAGACTTGTCAACAAAAAGGCCATGCCAATTCTTCCAGAGTACCAAAAGCTGATTGACGTGTGGAACGATAACAAGCCGAATGACGAACCTAAGAAATATTTGCTTAGGAATAGAATCACATTCATCGAGGGAATTGTGTGCATAGGACCTCTGCTGGATAAGTTACGACAGGCGAAGGTGATCAGTAATAATGTTGCTAGCGGTGTTCAAAATGAGAGGACGGAGGAAGATAAAGTAAGGCGCCTACTGGACGAATTGCCGAATACCCGAAAAGCTGTATCAGAGTTCCGCGAAATTTTGAGGAAGGACTACCCATGGCTGGCAGGAATGATAGAATCAGATGGCAGCGGGGAGGATGACAGCGATGACAGCATAACAAGCATCTAGATCATCATTTCAAGAGGTAAGCTTAAATTTTACATCCTATCTGCGTACATGAGCAATTAGCGACGGACTATGAAAGCAGAAACTTTCTGTAATTGCTATTATTAGCTACTATAGACTATAGTCTATAGAAGCTATTGGGATGAGTATCCGTCCGGCGTCCGGCGTCAGTCTGTATGTATGTATGTATGTATGTATGTATGTATGTATGTATGTATGTATGTATGTATGTATGTATGTATGTATGTATGTATGTATGTATGTATGTATGTATGTATGTATGTATGTATGTATGTATGTATGTAAATAAATAATAATAATAATATTTATTTCTTCTATAGCGCATTACATAATAGTATAAAATCTCAATGCGCTTTACAACACTTATAGATAAAAAGAAAGTACATTAAAGTTGTCATAAAAATAACAAGTAACATTACAAGCAAGCATACATAAACATACACGTACACACACGCACACACACACACTCGAGCTAATGTAAAACTAGGCAATCTGGTAAAATATCAAAATTGTACACGCTAAAAGATTCAACTTTAAAAACACCATTGGAAAACACTAATGGAGTTAGATAAAAAACTCACTGTGAGAAATATAATTATTGCATCCCGTAAGCCTTCCTAAAGAGATGGGTTTTAAGTTGTGTTTTAAAAGAATACAGGGAAGGTGCGTTTCGAATAGAAACATCAAGGGAATTCCACAGCCTGGGAGCAGCTACCGAAAAAGCGCGCTTTCCATAATGCTCCTGATTATAGCGAGGTTCCACAAGTTTTGTAGCATTCGCAGAACGTGTTAATCTACTAGGTTTAATAACAATGAGAAGATCTGACAAATAAGTTGGAGCTTGGCCATGGAGACATTTGTATGTAAGCATAAAAACTTTGAAATCAATTCGATAGATAACAGGAAGCCAGTGTAACTCTTGAAGAACAGGTCTGATGTGTTCGTGTTTTCTAGTACGAGTAACCAAGCGAGCAGCTGAGTTCTGTATGTGTTGTAACCGGTTAATGAGATAATCAGGTAGATGAATGTACATGCTATTACAGTAGTCTAGGCGTGATGTTATGAAGGCGTGGATTAATCTTTCCGTAGTTTTGCTATTCAAGACGTTACGGATACGACCTATGCGATTTAAAACAAACGAGGCTGACTTACAAACTTGCATAATTTGATTATGAGCTAAAACAACACTGTCAAAATAAAACCCAAGGTCTCTGACAACGGATGAAGGTGCATTTAGATCTGTTCCGACACGTAGTCCAGGTAGAGGTGTATGGGTCTGAATTTCGAATGAAAGTGAATTAATTCTGTCTTATTATCATTTAAAACAAGCTTATTAACGGGCATCCATTCACGGATCTCGTCCACACAGGTTTCAATCTGTAATTTTGAATGATCAGCCCGCTTACAGGTTAAATAAACTTGTGTGTCATCGGCATACAGCATGAATCTTATCGAGTGTTTTTCCAGTATGTTCTCAAGGGGGGCACAATAAAGTGTAAATAATAATGGCCCTAAGACACTGCCTTGTGGGACTCCATATAAAAGTTCACGTGGTTCAGAAGCGATATCATTCACCATTACACTCTGAGTCCTTCCTTTTAGGTATGATGCAAACCAATCCAGTGCTTGTCCCTTAATGCCAAAACGAGTCTCTAGCCTTTTTAAAAGAATGTCATGGTCAATGGTATCAAATGCAGCACTCAAATCTAAAAGAACGAGAATCACTTCAGAATGACTATCAATAGAAAGCATGACGTCATTTTGTACTTTTACCAAAGCCGTTTCTGTGCTGTGGAATTTGCGGTAAGCAGATTGAAATTTACAATACAGCTGAGACGATGTTAAATGATGGTGTAATTGATCTACTATGATTTTTTTTTTCAATGTATGTATGTATGTATGTATGTATGTATGTATGTATGTATGTATGTATGTATATATGTATGTATGTCCGTTTGTGAGGCGTCCGTCGACTCAAATATCTTGAGAACCGCAGTACTTACTGATTTGATATTTGTTGTGTAGATGAAAAATATGATTTGAGAAACTCATTTTTTAATTTTTTGATATTGTTGAAAATATGCAATTTAGTGCCAAAAAAGGCGTTTTTGGTAAGAAATCTTCTTCTTCATAACCGCTGATCAGACAGCTTTGTTATTTGGTATACAGGTCCCTAGGGATAACCCAACTTAGATTTGTTCAAATTGTTATGAAATATGCAAATCTATATTTTTAAGGATTTTTTGTTATTTTTGGTAAAAACTTTATTTCATCAAACTGCTCGTCTGACAGCTTTGATATTTGGTATACAGGTTCCATCAGAGGAACTAAATATGATATATTGAATATATGATGGAAATCTGCAATTTTGTATTTTCGGTGCAATTTTTGCCATTTTTGATCAAAAAATGTGTTTCTCAAATACTACTTGTCTGATGCCTTTGATATTTGGTATACAGGTTCCTCGGGGTTGTCTAAGTGTGATATATTGAAATTTGATGAAATCTTCAATTTTTGTATTTTTGGGTCAATTTTTGCCATTTTTGGTCAAAATGTTTGTTTCTCAAAAGTTACCCATCTAATAGCTTTGATATTTGGTATACAGGCTCCTAGGCTTTATCTTAATGCAATATATTGAAATTATGATGAAATCATCAATTTTTGTATTTTTGCAGCTAATTTTGCCATTTTTGGTCAGGCCATCCTGAAATGAGCTAGCAAAGATATCCACCTTCTTCATCAATACATGTGTCACAAAAAGTTATTCTCTACATAACACAGCAGAGCTCTGTCAACTGTCGGGTCACTTGTTTTTTCAAAACCGCTGGTCAGACAGCTTTAATATTTGGTTTACAGGTCCCTAGGATGACCTTAGTGAGATAATTTCATACAGTCAGGAAATACTTAATTTTGTATCCATGTCTATAGTAGCTTCTGGGACTTTGGCCCTATGTCATATTATCATGCGATATTCAATGATGTCATTATATTGAGTGAACAAATGCTTGCTCTATAATGTTAAATTTTCCAGATACTAAGATAATCTGTTTCTGCTGTGGAAGTTTTTTATAAGATTTACGCCCCACACGTCTACCAAATTTGGGTAAAAACTTATGTTCATAACTCAACGTGCGATCCCTTACACAACTTGTCTGTACATGATGAGCGCCAAGCTGGGGGCCGTGGATAATTAAAACATGCGCACTGTAAACGAAATAATTACGTTTGGCCTAAATAACCCCCCCCCCCCAACGAAAGTTTGCAAGTGCAAAATTCCAACCAAGCCTCATTCTGTATCATCATACTTATAATCGGTAATTATGTCGCTATGAAATCACGCATACACTACCCCCCCCCCCTCCCCGGCATACCCTCTCTAAAATCAATCTTTGTTCAGCGCCATCTTGACAATGACAAAGCCAATAAAATGAAATGAATTGAAAAAAGTGTATCCAAAATGATTGTTACGTTATTTTGCGCGTGCACTGAACAACATGTATGTCAAAAGAATGCTGGTGTTGCGTCGGTGCCGTACTGGCCAGGTAAATGCCAAACAAAATACCGCGATATTTTGCGATACATAATAAAGTGTAGCTAGATGTTGCGATATCAAAACATGTAGGCCTAGTGCGATTTTGCGCACGGTAATCGAAATACAGCCAATCCTCCACTCCGTCTCCCTTAAGGCAAAAGTTGCGTTTACCGTGCGCATGTTTAATTATGCACGACCCCTTACATATCTTGATGGCATTTCGCAAACTTTGCTCATGATGGCATCGGGCGGTAGATCTTACGTACAACTTTTTTCTTAGTGCTTAATTATGCACGACCCCTTACATATCTTGATGGCATTTCGCAAACTTTGCTCATGATGGCATCGGGCGGTAGATCTTACGTACAACTTTTTTCTTAGTGCTCACCGTGCCTTGATGAAGCTCATGAATGTAAGTAGTTGCTTGTGCTTCTTATATAAAGGAATAATTTTCATTTTTTTCTTGAGTACACTCTCATTTGTATTTCTGGTGTACTGCTTGGGCACACTGTTTGTGACTTACCCTACTATACTGCCGACGCGATGAGCCATTGTCGACGCGTCCACTCCACTTCATCTTTCTAAAACACGACAGGTTTCGCGGCTGAAATTTACATGTAATTGGGACAGAAGTAGGCTAAGTTTGATAGGTATCGCTTCAAACCATACATACTGAGGTCTTCCATTCTGTATGGTGTTTTCTCTTGGCAATATATCTTCGGTGTAAATGGTCAACGAAAATGATCTCTTTCTACACTTTCAGCATGTTAAGGGAACGACCATTAACAACGGTAGAGGGGCGGAAGAGAAAATGGGAAGCATGAAAAAAAAATCAAGTTTGAAGGGGCCTTGAAAATTCCAGAGTACCATAAGGGGCTCTTACTTTTCACTCAATTGAAATCAGACCAATACATCACTCTGAACAGGCCTGAAAGTAACAATAATTTTGTAAACCAGTTTTCTGGGGTTTAAGCAAATGAAACAGCAGCTATAATTCAATGGCTGATGATCATAAACAATTTGTGTTTGAAAACACTGTAATACTGACTGCCAAAGTGTGGTAATGAGAAATGAGTGCAACAGTTCACTATCATGGGGGTTCTAACAAGGTAGACAATGGTCTCGGAAGAGATTTTAAGGCAAATGAATCACAGATATAGCTAGTTTTATATCAATTTTTTCATAGTTTGCCTTGTAGACTCATATGTATAACATGTTGATTTGTTATCTTTTAATGAAATTTCAATATCATCTTTTGTTGCACCTTATTATAGAGGATTAAGTTAAAGTCAATTGTCAACTCTTAGGGAAACAGACTGTTCATAGTTTGCACCTTAGGTTACATTGTAAAATGAAATGACACTTTATGATCAAATTTAAAAATCAAATTTCAGGAATAAAAAATTTAATTACTTCTAAACTCTACGTTTTATTGAAGTAAGTTCAGCTTTCGAAGATGCATAACTGCACAGACACAGCTAGATTCGTATAGGATAAACATTGCTCACAGATTTTGGAATTTCACCCGACAGTGTGTAGTGAAATTATTCTTTTGGGTTAAATTAAAAAAAAATTATCAAATTTCGTGTACACAGTTGCCCTTTTAATCACCATGTTCTGGAAAAGTACAGTTTTCAAAGATATATAACTGCACATGTATTGCTAGTTTTGTATTGGACAAAAATGCATAGTTTGTGCCATAGACAGTGAAATGACACTTTTAGGTGAAATTCAATGATCGAATTTCAAGTATTCTTGCCAACAGTTTTAAAGAATCTGTGTAGTCCCTGATGTTGTGCATGGGGTACGAAGAAAGTCGATTAACTCTTTTTTCTTTCGGTCCCCCTGTCGTAATTAATTGTGCTCGTTCCCTTACCTTGTCAGTCTCTTTTACTGGATGAGAGAGTGTAATAACGCTGTCACAAGGCCAGTGATTTCAATGAGATTTAGAGCTTATTTTAAGTTCTCTAAGTACACGGAAGTTGTAAACAGCCATGCTACGTGTAATTTCTCGTTGCACCTATTGCCGTGGCAACAAATCTACATGACGCAGAGCAGACAGAGCTGTATTCATTGTTGGGTTTCAGGGCCTGTTACACTGTTGGTTTGAAAATTCACAAATTTTTCAAAGTTTTAAAAATTGCACAGAAATTACAAGTGTGTTGTCTACCAGTACAATTACACAAAGGACTTAACGCACTGGGCGGTATACGATTCTTTAAAAACTGGTAGGCATACAAGAAAGAAATTCAGACCCGTGTGTGCACGGCACTGAATAAGGCTATTTATTTATTATGACAATGCTGACAGTCCTGAGTGTTAGCACTGTGACAGGGCTTTGTCTTCTTAGCTGACACAGATCTGCACCGATGGGTTCGGAAAAAAAACGGTGGCAGGGGCTTTACAGTATCTGTCAAAGGGTGAATTAATTACTGTGTACATGTGTGTTGCATTGTGTGGGGTTATAAGCAATGTTCCTGTTCCGGGTTCAAAGTAGAGGCCATAGTCCCCATAAGGAAACAATTCAAAATGTATTTGTCCTTTGTTGATCATACCCAAATGTTATTTAACCACGTGTAAATTTAATATACATTTGGACCGAATCGGAGTTCAAACAGCTTTGGATATTTAATGTTTGGTCAGTGCTTCAAAGCTAGTCAGGAGGTTGGTGTATAATTGAACAGTGGACACGTACAAAAAAGCTTCTTGCTTATCTATATGAGTCAGACGTAAATTGGAACAGGGAAGTGAAATTTTATCTTTTGAGGGTCTCATTATCTGTAAATTCCACAGTGCCTGTTTAGCCAACAATAGTGATTAATAGTTTGAAAACAATGGGACCCAAAATGACATTAGGGGACCTGACAAAATGCTTTGTCTTTCTTTGGACCAGTAACGACTTTTACCTCAGTCCGAAAACTCGTGTGACCTTTAATTAACCCTTCTTTAGACGCGAATTTTAATACCCATTACGTTTGTTTTTTTCTTTCATTGCAGACAAACACAGTACTTTCATAGGAAACCTCTGCGTAGGACGTTAAGTGGAACCGTCGCCTTGCCGCACTGCTGCTTATCAGTTTTCAGTAAAGGGCACTGTGCTAAAAACTGTAGTCCGATATTTCCCCGAGACGAGGAAATGGCCGAACACGGAATTGACGGAGTTACCTTGGTGACAAACACAATGACAAACAATTCAATAAAGACAATTGAAAAATTAAAGAAACGAAGCTCTTTATTATCTGTACAATAATTGATAATAATACAAAAGTAAACACATCAGCATTTTACATAAATTTAGCCAAAAGAGCTTATCCATTGATGTAATATTGTATGAACTTAATCCGAGTCATTACTGGTGGGAAACCTTATCAGGGTCAACAGTTATTGTGAGAGATTACTCTCTGTACCAAGCGTCTTCCCTCCAACGAAGAGCAATGGTATGGACTACTTAGCGCCATTCCAAAAATACAGCAAACAACATGATTCGAATTACATTCATGTTGGAATGTGCATTCTGGACCACTTCTTGAACGACAGTCGACTGCAGTCACGTGATCACGAGGAACGGAAGTCCTCCTTGTCGCTATGGAATATTGAGACTCAAGCAGACTTGAAATTTCGACTTCACTATATCAGTCAAACAGCAAATCGAAAGTATTTTTGTATCTGATGGTGAAAGTCAGAGTGTCATTGTCGGGGGCCAGTAAAGGGCGTTATTATTTTCGATCCTGAAGGATTGTGGTCAATGATGACACAGGTTATAGTATAATTGTTCGATGATTCTATACGCTCCATTTTATAACTTTCGTGTTGGTATACCTGTACATATATAGCCAAAGTTCATTCTCGCCAACACTAGATTCTGAATGTAAGATTCCGCCCATGCCTTGCATTCCGCCTATGCCTTGCGGAAGACAGATTATCAATAATAGAATGCTTATTCTTAAGTGTCAAGACTAAGTGTGAAGACTACTGCCGGTGTTTACTTTTCGTCTGTCGATACAAAGTACTGTACAGCTACAAGAAGTCGTGATTCAGAGAGAAACTAAAGGAAACGTTCAGAAGTTGACTGCGCATAGACTTTCAATGCATCTGACTTTACAAGTTATGTACAAAAAAAAAAGGACAAATGTGCCAAACAACAATTATACGATCGTCAGTGCTGGAAAATGCCATTTGTTGTTTTTTTAATTTTTGTCAGAGAAATTTCCTCATTTTCATGTAAATACACACACACTTTGTTCATAAATTATTTTATCGGGAAGCTCACCCAGAAATGACACTTCTCAAACATTAGCCTAATTGAGGTACAACTGTATTTACACGTATACTCAGGAACAGCTTTACTACTCAGCCACGCAAAACACATCTATATACTTTCAATTAATAGTCATTTACTTCTTTTTTTTATAAGTTTACATCTCTTTGACAAGTATAAACAACTTGTCTCACCTCAATAAGATGAGAAAAAAGTCAAAATTCAAAAGAATGGCGATGGGTGGCTCGACATTAAGCTGCACCAAAGGTATTTCATTGTTAATATTTACGACTTCTGTCAATGGTGAACTTTAAATGACCGCGTTTAGGTCAAAATGACGGCGTGGCTAAAAAATTAAAAAAATCCACATTAAACATGAGGTGGTTGTGGATGAACGCTGAAAATACGCACGTTAAAGCAGTATTAAATATTTAAAGGACAGATACTTGAATTTACCTGGAGAATCGTAATGAAATGTGCGGCTAATGGCATGGAAGATATTTAATTAGTCTTCATTTACATTCCTGTTTTACAATACATATTCTTTGAGAAGAGATTTGCGACGAAAAGGTGAAACTCTAAAGTTTGCTTCCTTTTCTCTGAACAAATTCAAATCATGTAAAAGTAATTATCTCCAGTTGTAACTCTGTTATATATTTATATCTATTTGACCTCAATAAACAGCATTACGTACTATTTGAAATTATTCCTTTTTACTTGCCATTGTGTTCTCGTCATGGATCTGTAACTAGGTGTGTGCGTATGTGTGTCATTAAATATGAAAATTGTAACATTTAATTGTGTGTATGTATGTATGTATGTATGTATGTATGTATGTATGTATGTATGTATGTATGTATGTATGTATGTATGTATGCATACATGAACACTTAGTGTTCATATCACAAGTTTTGAAGTAGGGTGCTAAAATAAAAATGTAGGCGGCTTGCAGCTGCATGCCACAACCGCCAAGCGGTCGTCGGGGGAGGGTGCGTGAGAGGCTACCTGTGATATCGCAGTGGTGCTAGTGGCAGCTATCGAATGCGCTCGGGTCAAGGGTCACCATCTTCTGTTTTCAGGAGTATTGTCAGCAATGTTCCAGGACACTTCATAAATGCCATTTTACTAGGAGATTAAATATGATAATTCATAATTAAAAATGACAAAAATTGGGTAATGTTTAAATATATTTTGAATAAAGAAAATTAAAATCTAGAATTAATTTGACAATATTGCTGAGTAAAGTACCTTGATGTATGGTATGAAAATCGGTATGTTAAGAACCTCTATTTGTTTTTACGAGGCAAACTATAATAATTCATTATTATTACTGATATACATTTGATGTTGTAGATGATATTGTACAGTGTTTCATCTAGACAGGGGGGATGGGGGATTACCCCTCTGTTGACATGTTGGCACCCCAAGTAATTTGTCAAGGAAGGACCAGCCGCCTATGAAATGGTGCCAGTCAAACCTTAGAGAATCCAGTAGAACACATGAACTGGTGAGATCTCCCTAAGTCTGGAAAAGGGGAAAATCCCCCTCTGTCGATGCCATCCTGGATGAAACACTATGGTATATTAAACACGGAAAACGATAAACTTCTCATTATTGTTATACGTTGTGCTTTAAATTAAGAACCATGATGTTGGGTATGAAAATAGGTAAATGAAGAACATTAATAACATTTGGGAGGTAAAAATAATAATTTATTTATCAATAATAATTAAAAATGATTATGGCGACGATATTTCACAAATAGAAACAAAGTAAGAACCTTGATATGGGATATGAAAATTTGTCACGGACGTTCAGAAGCTCACATAATGTATTTACCCTTACGATCATTTTTTAAATGAGTTCGAAGGTCTGCTCGTATTTTGACGTTTTTATTGGCGTGGATAGACCGAAAAGCAGTACATATATCATGTACTGCTTTGACGTCTATGGCAGTGCAACGCACATTGACGCCTATGGCAGTGCAACGCACTGTGACGTCGGCCTACTAAAATTCAAACTGTAATAAAATCAAGAAGTGTTTTTGTAAGAAAAAATCAAGCCATTACCTTCGAAAACAGTTTAAACCCACGTAATTACTCTTCTCTTGTCCCTTGGTGCGATTTATTATAAAAACCCAAGATTGTACAGCGAAGCATGACCTCTCGATCGCTTCTCCCGTCGCTTCTCCCTCTGTTTCGGGCATTTTGAATAAGCTTATGAGGGCCGAGAGGTGTAGTACGCATGTTTTCATTGGCGGATATAAAGGTCACCACGTAGGGGTCAGCAATTGCATTAGCCAATAGAATTATCCATTGCAATTCCGATTTTACTCAGGCAATACACACTAGACTTGTTACACGGCGATCGCAGTGCTCGTCTACTTTGTTTCACATAAAAACCGTTGAATAGTTTGATAGCACAGCTTGTGATACTTGTTCGAACCATTTCAGAAGGAAAAAAATATTTAAGCGATGAAAGAGTCCCAATTTTCCAAAAAAGGTAGACGGCGAAATCGTGAGAGTAACCGGTCAATTTCGCCGGCTGTCGGCTCTTAATGAAACCCCTGATATATGTATGTATGTATGTATGTATGTATGTATGTATGTATGTATGTATGTATGTATGTATGTATGTATGTATGTATGTATGTATGTATGTATGTATGTATGTAAAATATACAGCATACAAAATCATAGGCCTAAAATAGCTTGTATTTTGATAATAAAAAAGCAACGTGTCTAAACTATCAGTAATATGATATAATCACGGTTTGATGTAATGGCAAATATCATCTAAATCTGTTATAGTGTTTCTTATGTTTATTTATTATGATCCACAGAGCAAGGTTAGGATCAAGTTATTCTTGCGAGACGTGTTACACTCGTGTAAATTCACTGTTTCACCGAAAATCTTTCGCAACAATTGTACTTCATGATGATGCACATTCTTGTCCTCTAACGGCATCATCTTGCAGGATATCAGATCTGAGCGAGAATTTGGCAATTAAAACAGACAATTTCAAAAGAGAAAAACTATTTTCTTTTCTTCAAGTCCTACGTCATGAAGTAGCTATAACAAACGAGATATTATCCATAAAGGCAGCGAAACAAATTTATACTTCGAACTTTGAAAAACCCAAACAACCATCATGGACAGTAATAATGATCAACGACAATCTAAAACGACAAATTAATGAACACGCTGCCTTTATAATATCAAATCTTATGCTTTTAGCTTTTCCTTGTCGGGCGCCAGTGATTACCTGTAGTATTTAATGCAGTTCAGTGTCTTAGCATTTTCTACCTAATGTAACATGTCAACCTGTTTGCCCTTATTTATCTATTTTTCGATTAAATTGCATTTTGAACATCA